>NC_045451.1:66266158-66379526 GCF_002776525.5 Piliocolobus tephrosceles | reverse complement strand
TTTCTTTCTTTCTTTCTTTCTTTCTTTCTTTCTTTCTTTCTTTCTCTTTCTTTCTTTCTTGAGATGGGGTCTTGCTCTGTCACCCAGGCTGGAGTGCAGTGGCACAATCACAGCTCACTGCAGCCTCGACCTTCCAGGCCCAAGTGATTCTCCTGCCTTAGCCTCCTGAATAGTTGAAACCACTAGCACATGCCGCCATATCCCGCTGGGTTTTTGTTTTTTGTTTTTTGTTTTTTCTTACTTTTGTAGAGATGAGGTCTTGCTGTGTTTCCCAGGCTGGTCTGGAACTCCTGGGCTCAAGCAGTCCTCCAGCCTTGGCCTCCCAAAGTGCTGAGTTTACAGGCATGAACCTGCTTTGATCTGGTTTTTGAAAGAGTATTTTAATTCATAGTGGATACAAATGTAGCCCATATTTCCTGAATTACAATAACTACACAACTTAATACCTATAATCAAACTATATTTCTTTGACTCTGTCACCACTCACAAAATAGTCATTCTAACCATAGTCAGATTTCTCCCAGCTGGGTTTAGGGATCCCTGGAGATCTCTCCCCTGCTTGCAAAACTGAATCCTCTCTGAGCCACTTAGACCAAGCAATTTTTACTTGCTCCAATTTTGGCCAGTATAGTGACACTTAACATCAAATATCTCAAAGGATGCTACTAAACCCATCGTGGCCAGCACCCAGCAGAGAGTCACCAGGACTGCCAGGAAGTGAGTGATGTGTTCTTCTGCTTCCCTGAGGTCTGGAGGAGATAGAGGTTCTGGACCATTGACGCCTGTGGCCTCATGAGGTCCACCTGGCATATGTAAATGTTTAGACAAGGGTTACCAACTTGTAAGCTCAAGGAATTTTAAAATTTATCAAATAAGCAATGGGGAACCATTGAAGGATCATATGCAAAGGAGTCATATGGGGAGATTAGATATGGAAAGGTTACTATGACTATGGATGGGAAAAGTTTGATGGCCTAAGAGTGCAGAAAACCTTGGCGCCAAGGTTTGTACTTTGGTTTCCTTTTCTCTTTACCTGAGTTCTTTCCCAAAAGACTCCTTTTGTTTTCTCTAATAGTTAGATATTGGAATATCAAAAGCTAAAAGTATATATACCTTATTTTTAAAAAGTTCAGATGGCATATTTTTAAAAGATCGGATGGGGTAGATACTTTTCTCTCACAACATTTATGAGTACTGGAGAATATTGTCATGTTACAACATCATCTACATTATTATAAAGGATGAGTAATTTGTACTATTCTTAGCTATTATTTGCTTCCTTTGAAAACATATTATAGATAGAAGAGGTTTAGGTAATGCAACAGTGAGTAATGTGGCTGAAGTGTAGGCCTGACCCAGTTGCCAAACCTTTTCACTAAGTGAAAAAGTATCATGACGTTTTGTTTTGTGTCTGGTACTTTAATAGATGAATATACTCTTTCCTTTCAGGTTACTCCACATGTATTTTTCTGTAAGTGTAGCATTGGTCTCTGTAGTATACAGTTAGAACATAACTGAGTGTGTTTCAGGAAAAGTAAGCAGCAGTGTCATTTTCCAGATCGTGGGTTCATCGTCACTTAATTTCCCTGGATGATAGTTTATTCATCTTTGTGATAGAGTTACAGCTGCTTCCGCTTTCAAATCTACAATCCTGAAGCATTGTCATAGATTAAAAAACCTTTTGCTTTTTTTTGTAAACTTGATAACATAGCATACACTTTGTGATTGTTTTCATAGCTCAGGGTTGTTGAAACACAATTTTGACATGAAAAAATGAAAATATCACTTTACACAGGTTTTGCTATGGAAAAAATACTAAAGAATTCTTTAATAACAATATTGTTATTGTTAGCTCAGGTAATATAGTTTTTCACCTCTGGATAATTGATCACATTGATCTGTTAATAATTAATCAATTACTTTTCTGAATTAACTCAGTACTTTCACTGTTTACCATGTTACCTAGAATCTCATGTTGTTATTTTCCTTTCCTTTTATGCATCATCATGGATTTGGATGAATTCAAAGAGGTTCTGGGTAATCTTTTCAAAGCATAGCAAGAGGATTTATCTGGATGGCTCCCATTAAAATAAATAAAAATGATAATACATGGCTAAAGCATAGTACATCTCTTAAAAACACTTTCTCCTGGCCTTAATTTGGCATAAGGAAAGGGGGGTGTTTGTTACGTTTGATTAACTGTTAGTCTAGAGAAAGATAAAAGTCCACTAGACCTGGCTGGAATGTAGCAAGTGGCACATTCCTGCCTCTGACCTGCTTATATAATGCTTCAAGGAACAGCTGAGCTGAATCATGAATGGCTGAATGGCTTTCTGTGGAAGGTGCAGTTAACTTTGTGTCTGGAAATGAGTTGATACGGGAAAAAGTGTCTGACCCACAAAATTATTTCTCTGACCAAAAATATACTGTTAGTAGGACTAAGGAAAAGGATTGATAATAGAAAAAACATAAAAAAGAAAAGAACCATTTTCATACATTAGACTTTGCTGGGCTGCATATGGATGGAAGTGAGTGCACCATACCAGGGACTCAACGGAACAAGTTGCACTGTGTTCACAAAGATCTAATCAGAGTGAAATGTGCTCTTCTTTTCTGCCCATTGCTCCTGAACTTCATCCTAACCCCCACCTTCCCCACCCCCTCTCAAGCCTCTCTTAATAGTCAACAGCCCCATTCTTGTGGAGTTGTCCTTGTATTATACATACATCACATAGTAGGCGTTCAGTAGATACAAACCATTACGGTGTGCTGTTATAAAATAGAAATTAGAACACATAATATTGTATTTTAAAAAAGTGTTAGTGGCTGAGTTAACTAGAGTAGTATTTTAAACATATCTTATTTAACAGCAAACACCGTGTTTGGTGTTAAGGGTGTAATCAAACTGTATACTGAAGTTACAGAAAGAGGTTCAGTAAGAACCTATTAGACCTTTAACACCGAACAGGATGTTTGTGAGCACATGCCTTCTACCAGGGATGAAAATACCAAGGTCTGTTCTAAACACATTATTTTTTTGATGGTGGGATGATTTTGCTGTTGTAGAGACAAGATGAATTTGTCTGTATGGGGTTGCTTGTTGGAGATTTATGGTGTAGTTTTTTACCACTTTTTGTTGACTTTTGTCTCTTCACAAAGACACACATTGAATTCAGAAATTTGTTTTTCACCATTGACCTACTAAAGTATCAGTTTGCGCATGATATGAGAAGGAGCATCAAAGATGTGGGGAAGCCAAGGTCAATGACCTCCAAATGTTTAGAAGCCTTTTATTTTTCCACTGAAATCCCATGGGGTAGAAACTTGGTCTTAGTTCTGTGTGCTCTTTAGACGTAGGTTGAGCAATGTTGCTGAACTATTCTCCTTCTTTAGTCCATGGTCATATCTTAACTTTTTTACATTTCCTGCATAAGGAATGCATGTTTTTCTCATATTTTGGGAGGTATTGGCACTCTCTTTCTGAATATTTTTCAAAGCAGAAGACAAGCAATGATCAAAGGGTAGTTTATGAATGTTGTAGATTTTGTTTCTGAGAGCATAGGAATGCTTCTTTTCTTCAGTCTCTGACTTTTTTAGCCTTAGGGTGAAAAGACTAGAGTGATAAAAGGCAGAGACCTACTTTCTGAATATAGGCATTCCCCATTTTACAGCTGAGTCATTTTTTGAAAAGTGCATTTATAAGTAGTTGTTTGGAATTTTGAATTATTTGCCCGGAGAGAAGATATTAAAAATTGTGTTTAGGTTTCCAGGCTAGTCCAGACAACTATATTAAACCTATGTTATGAACAGATTTTGGAACTGCAGTATTAATATCACTTATGGGACCTTGGAACAGGAAGTCAAATGGTTCCTCCCTAGATGGGTACCCTGCGGTGAAAATTTTTGGATGAGTATATAGTGCTTTTCCTGAATCCCTCGTCTGTCTTCTAGTGCCCATGTCTTTGGGCGTACTATCCTAAGTCAAACTTTTTTGCTCATAGTTAGGCTTTCTTACTTTCCAAAACATACTCCTAGCTCCAAATTTATTACATTCTCTTCCTCAAAACTACCATTTTTTGTTCTTCTGATCAAGTAATAGATAGGAAAGCAGTGTGATTGAATTAATTACATTTGCAGAAAGAATGATGACCCTATAGTCCTTCCTTGTTATTTGCGTTTAAAAAATAGAATGACTTGTAAAATCACATACAGGTTGTTGTATTTTCTTCAGTTTGATATTCATTCATTCATTCATTCATTCATTCATTCATTCAGTTTGATCATCTTTTATAAGCAAGGTACTGGTAGACTATGAGAATTGAAACGTGAATAAAATGTGATGCTATCATCTTGTAAGGAGGTCAGTACATAAGAACAATATAAAGAGTGGTAATGATGAATGGCAAAAGAGAATTTTATGAAAATATCAAATCTTATACATCACTGGAGGGAAGAAGGTAAATTGATATAATAATATTGAAAAACAATTAGGCATTATCTTTTAAAGATATGCATACTATCCAACACAGGAATTTTGCATTTCATTATATGTTATAGATAAACTCTTCCATGTATACATCAAGAAATGTTTCAAAATTATCCATAATAGCAAGAAATTGGAAACAACACAAATATCTATGGACAAGATAGCAGATAACTAAAGTATGGCATGTTCACCAAATGAGATACCATGCAACCACAAAAATGAACCACAGCTATCAACCAACCACGTGGATGAATCTTTAATATTGTTGATTTTTTACGTTGCAGAAGATTACATGATATAACAGCATTTTTATAAGGCTCAGAAACTGAAAAACGTGACAATATTGTTTAGGAAAATGTGTAGGGAGGCAAGAGGACTGCAGAGTAGAGGCAACCACGTTGGTGACCTTCTCATTATTAAGTGAGCGTTCACAGGTGTTCATTTTGTTTTTATGCTTCATCTCTTACATATGTATATGTATTGTAGGAAGTTGTTCGGAATTTTGAATAAAATAAAAACCTAAAGTGTTTTATGATGCAATATTATATATATAATATGTATGCATATGGACATAATATATATATTATTGCATAATTAAAACACTTATACTGCATAATAAAAACACTTTAGGTGCATTTTTTTAGTGATCGCTCCAGTTCTGGGGAATTATCAGAGAGGAAGCAGTTGATTTGGACTGGCAGACTGGGAAGGATTCACAGGGGAGGCTGAGTTCACCCTGGACTTGAAGGAAAAGTAGGGTTGTGGGGGTCAGGCAATGTTGACGCTGGAAAGTGGAGAAAGAGTGAAGCAGGCATACACATAGCGGGCTTGAGATGTAGAACAGTTGGAGTGATTCACGGGTGGGCTGTGCAGGAGCGGGGGTAACAGCTGTATTTGGGAGAGGTGACAGAAGGGTGGTGTTGTCATTGTTCTATATTTCTATGGACGGCAACTATAATCCTCCTGTAAAACCTGTGAGATTACCCAGGGAGATTGCTGAGAATGAAAGGAGTGGTGCCTGGAGAAATCCAGGGAAACCAGAAGAGAACAGAAGACCTTCCTTCTGGAAGACCACCAGAAGGAAGGTTTGAGGTGCTGGAGAAGAACCTGAGGGCACAGAACTAGGACGTCCCAGTTGGAGGGGATTTCAGCCCCGTGGAAGGTGGGATTTCATAATACAGATAGGGGTTGTCCTTCAAGAAAAAGGAGTACTAAGAAACCATGCTCTCTTTCTATTTCTCTCTCTCTCTCTGTTAAAAATTTTCTTTTTGTATGCACATAGATCACAGTTACCTAAAAGTAAAACAGCTTTTGGGTGACTTATTGTGATAGAAGAAAAAGAAGAGGAGACAGAAAAAGAACTATCATTTACTGAGGGTCTACTATGTGCCAGTATTCTGCCCTGAGGGCTGGAAATATCTTTATTTCTGGCCTTTCCCACAACTTCTGGAGTATCTAATGTTAAGAGATAAAACCAATCACACTCTTTATTTTCAAATGTACAGTCACGTTATTTTTGTATAGTCACCCTCTAGTGTTCTCAAATAGTAGGTCTTACTTATTCTAAGTAGTTTTTTTGTACCCATTAGCCATCCCCACCTCCCCCATGCATCAAAACATCTCATACATCCAGTACATATATACATCTTTTATGTATCCACAAAAATTAAAAATTAAAATAAAGAGATAAAACAAAGGTTTACAAAGGGTGAGTCACTCACCCAAGCCAAAGTCGATTCAAGAAGACAGACTACCTCTGTGAAATCAGTTTCTCTCCTTGCTCCATGCTTCTTAAAAAAAAAAAAGAGTAAGAAAAAGGAAAACATAAGAAGCAGTTTTAAGAAAAAGTCTGAATTAGATACACTGAGAAGTTCGATTTTGTGCTTTTTTTTGCTCTGATATCTTTAGCATTTTTAAAGCTCAGTCTTTTTCTCTTGATGTTTAACCATCTTAGTCTTGATGGGAGGTTCTAACACCTTATCAGTCTCTTTCTTTTAGGGTATAGGCTGTTCACTCAGTTAGCTATGTTCTAGCAGGTGTCTCTGGAAAATGCACTTAGATAAAATTTTTGCTGTAACTAGCCTGGTCCCCTGGCCACGTCCATACTCTCTTCACACACATAACCTGACCCTGACATAGTACAGATTTGTCTTTTCTCACTGATTTTACTAAGGTATAATTATTTTCTTTTTCTTAAAATCATAATCATACTTTTAGTTGCTATTTATTCCTGGAAACTGCATATTAAAATAATTATTTTTATCTTGCTGACACTAAAGTTACAACTCATACATTTTGTAATCATAGCACATTAATGTTAACTCCATAGTTTCCTGCCTCTGGCTTCTCAGTGAAGCGGGAAGTGGGGTTTTTTCCTAAGAATTAGGGGAGTACAGAAAGGGTTTAAGAATGGATAAAGTTTGCAACAACTTCAGAGGGCAGAGGTACAAAAGAGCCAATGAGGGAGTGCAAAGAGGATTTCTAAAGCAGCAGAGAAGGCCTTCATGAAGTTAAAAAAACCCATCTCTTGTAGAAGTGGCCATGAGCACAGCTCCATTTCCTCCTGCTTTGTGAAGAGGCTCCAGAGCAGGAGCGAGACCCTGATTCTGGTTCTGCCTGAATGGGGGAGGTATTGGGAGACAAAAGAAGCTCAGCTATGAACATTTTCCATGAATCAAGCAGAAACGTGGGTTTTAAAGGCAAGTACAATTCAGATATGCATCTGCTTGTGTAAGGGAAGTTATTCATTTTGAAAACTCTGAGGTTCATTATAGGGTGATGAAGATTTATGAATCAAAGTGATGGAAAATGAGGTGAACAATTAATAATTCTGTACAACTATTGCATACAGAGAAAGGGACTGTAATTCCAGCGTCCTGCACCTGTGGACTATTCCAACATGGCTCTTGGGTAAAGACCAGAATTCTTCACTTGGCCACATGGTTTGCTCCCATCCATTTCTGCAGCCTCATCTTGTGTCATCTGCCCTTCTGCTGTGTGTTCTAGATTACTAGTTCTCAACTGTTTTGGTCTCTGGACCTCTATACATCCTCACAGATGACTGAAGACTGCAAAGAACTTTTTATACATGTTATCTATTGATATTTACTGCCTCCGAAATTACAACTGAGAACATGTTTGATACTTACTTTTAATTCACTTAAAAATAACAATAACAAAACCATTTCATGTTAACGTAAATATTTTTATGAAGGTTAACTGTGTTTCCCAAAACAAAAATAGCTTCGGGTAAAGACTGTCATTGCAAATCTATTTAACGCCTGGCTTAGCAGAAGAGAGTGGGTTCTCGTGCCTACTCCTGCATTAGAAACTGAGGGTGACATATCACACATCATGTAGCTTCTAGAAATTTCTGCTCTCAACTCCTGGGAGAATGAAAGTGAAAAGGTAAATAAGGTCTTAGTACAACCAGGAAAGTGGCTTTGACCTCAGGGGTCCCTGAAAGGATCTTGGGGACTTCCCAGTCCCTGGCTCCTACTTCAAGAATCATCTACCCTAAACCCATGGGCTTTTGTTTGGTTGGAGGGGTCAGTAGGGTGACTGATGGGGATAATGGGAAATAGGGCTAGGCATTTAGGTTGAGACTATAGCATACCTTGTCACATTTGGACATTCCTCATCTCCTAAGAAGGAACTGAGCATTACTGCCAAGAGGCAGGCAACAGTTGGAGACATTCAAAAGTTCACTCTGAATTGACATGGCTTTGTGTTTCTCAAAGGTCTTTTACAGGCATCATTTTTGTTACTGTAACTCTATAAAAAAGCCAGGACATTTATTATTTTCTTTCTTCCCTCAAGAAAACAAATGTCTAGTGGCTTGGTCAAGGTCACCCACTTCCTTAAGAGATGACTGAACTCCTGCCTCATACTCCTTAAGTCCTTCCTCTCTGCAGGTGTGTCCTCTCACTCAAAGATCAACTCACTGTAAAAGAGATCCATGGATGCCAGAGACTGGTGATGAAATGTACGAGAAGAAATTGTTTGGAAACATGCTGGGCATGGTGGCTCATGTCTATAATCCTAGCACTTTGGGAGGCTGAGGCGGACGATCACTTGAGGTCATGAGTTTGAGATCAGCCTGGTCAACATGGTGAAATCTCGTCTCTACTAAAAATACAAAAATTAGCTGGGTTTGGTGGTGCACACCCGTAGTCCCAGCTACTCAGGAAACTGAGGCACGAGAATTGCTTGAACCCTGGAGGCGGAGATTACAGTGCGCCAAGATCGTGCCACTGCGCTCTAGTCTGGGCAACAGAATGAGACTCCGTCTCAAAAAACCAAAACAAAACAAAAATGTGTTTGAAAACAGATATTTATGCTTACCTCCATGACAGTAACTCATTTATGCACCAATATATTCCCTTTTTTCTGTATCTTTGTCAAGTAAAAATAGTTAATTGTGAGAGAGGATCAACTGTGCGTCTTCCTGGGTGCTCTTTGGCCAATAAAAATGCAGTCTGCATATCTGCAGTGAGACAAACATTCACTATTCATTACCAGGACTAAGGAGAGTAGGTTAAGAAGCAAAATGCTATCGGAAGCTCAAGTTGTTACACTTTAAAAATATTCAAAGGACACGAAGAACACCTTGCATGGACGCTTTTCCAGGATTCGGATAGAACGGGGATGCCACAGGCAAGGACATTTGCCCTGCGGACTGTGGAGTGAGTAGGGACAGCCCCGCCCATCTCTTGGTCTTGGTAGGCATTTCTATCATGATTTCTTCCAGTGTCTTTTAGGCAACTACTCTCATTCTACTATCTACTAAGAATAAGACCAAATTTCTTGAATTAATGCTAGGCTTTTTATTCTATTACAGATTGCAGCCTTTTAATACTTTACACCAACTGTTGACTTCCATTCATTCTTTCCTTTCAAGATTGGGTCTACACGGAGTGGCCAAATAGTTCCAAAACCATTCTGATAGTCTGACAGTAGTGTTTTTTTTTTTTTTTTTTTTTTTTTTTTTTTGCCCTAATTGTGGCAAAATACACGTGTCTTAAAATTTACCATCTTAACTATTTTAATTGTACAGTTCAGTAGAGTTACATGTGTATATGTTTTTATGGATTGAGAATTTAACAACTTATTTATTTATTTTAGATACAGGCTTTTGCTCTGTCACCCAGGCTGGAGTACAGTGGTATGATCGTGGCTCACTGCAGCCTCAAAATCCTGGGCTCAAGTGATCCTCCCACCTCAGCTTCCCAAGTACAGGTAGTACCCTGTCTCTACCAAAGTACAGGTGTGCTACAGGTGCACACCACCATGCCTGGCTAATTTTTAAAAAAGTTTTGCAGAGACAGGGTCTCGCCATGTTGCTCAGGCTGGTCTCAAACTCCTGGGCTCATGTAACCCTCCCACCTGAGCCTCCTAAAATGTTGGGATTACAGGCATGAGCCACTGCACCTGGCCAAATTTTATTTATTGTACTACTCTCTAATGAAGCTTTCCTTGGTGTGCATGTCATAAAAGTTCAAAATAAACAGTCTTGGCTCATTAGTTTATGTTGTTTTACAACTAATCTCCAGAACTTCCTTCATCTTGTGAAACTTAAAGTCTACACATTAACCAACAACTCTCCACTTTCCTTCCCCACAGCCTCTGGCAACCACCATTCCACTTTTTATCTGTATGAATTTAACTACTCTGTACACCTCATATAAGTGGAATCATGCAGTGTTTGTCCTTTTGTGTCTGACTTGTTTCACTTAGCATAGTGTCTTCACACTTCATCCATTTTGTTACATGTATCAGTATGTCCTTCCTTTTGAAGGCTGAGTAATACTCCATTGTATGTACTTATCACATTTTGTTTGTCTATTCATCCATCAACGGACACGTGTAGTTTCTGTCTTTTGACTATTGCAAATAATTCTACTGTGTACGTGCGCATGCAGATATTTCTTTGAGATCCTGCTTTCAGTTCTTTTGAGTTGACAGTAGCATTTGAGGCCCAGGAGGCCTGAGTGGACCTGAGGATCACAGAATTCCTCTAGCATGACCTTGACAAAGCCTGGTTTTCCAAGGTGATTGCTCATATGGAAAGCTTATGACAGATGAGCTATTTTACATGAAAGCTCAGTTTGGGAGTTCCATCTACTTGAGAATATGTTTTATGTGATTTTATGCTGCAAAATTTCTTCCCTGATAGAGCAATTATCATGGCTTATAAGATTAAAAAACAATGCATCCTAGAAATTTAATGACATGTTAATTATTTTTCCTGGGACTCTATAAAAAGATAATAATAACTTACTACTTTTTGGTGTCTTCTTTGAAGAATGCAAATTCTATTCTGTGGTTCTGACTGGTAGCACAACTAAACTGGGTTATAATTTATATTCTTTGTGAGTGTGTAATTAGAATTGTTTTAGTCAAATGCTTGTTGGAATGTGTAGATCTCTCTACTAGATTTTCTGATTATTATTTTGAGTTAGCCTAAGTCTATACCTTGCAGAAGTCCCCCCATCCCCATTCTAGTCCAGACTTGCTTTATTTTTATGATCCTATGTGTTTATACAAATCTTTCATATTATCTTTCTGGAAACATCTATTGCATATTCAAATGTGGTTTGGTGTATATCTCTTATTTGCAACTGTTAATGAGAGATCACTTTGGATGTCTCATGAATTATGCACCTTGTTTTTCTACAGAAACTTTCTCCGTAACTCCCACTGTATTGGCAGTGGAGTGGCTTCTAGAAAGGAGGGAAGTGTCATTATCATGCTCAGAATGGGATAAGGTAGCACCAGTTGTTGAACTATGTCTAAAGTACTTTTTTTTTCTCTTTTTTGCTCACCCTTCCTGTCTCACTTGGAACATGGAATATGGACCTGCCAATCATCTGGAAATATGTTACCTTTGCATGTTGGGACATGGATAATGTGGGTGAGTCCCGAAATCTGTGTTTAAGCTGTTAATTTCTCTCTTTGTTTGGGGAAGAAGAAAACTGTCAAATGAATTGTTTGACGGGAAGTTATCTTCAGCATCCCAGCACTTGTGAGCGTGCAGCCCAGGCACCTCCAGTTAGACTCAGTCCTCCTGCATCAGAGAGGGAAAACTCCTGAGGTGTCCTTTCAGCAACGCCCAAACTCAAATGAAATGAAGATGAATCATATTCAGTGGCAGAAGTTGCTATTTAGACTTTAGCTGTTGTTTTTCTTTTGGGTTTATACCACATTTAATAATGCTTCTTTATGACAAAACTTGAAAAAATCCCACATGTCTTGACACTGTGTTTTCTAAGACTCTTGTTCAGTTGTTTCTATAAATCACGCACCTCTCATCTTCATATTTACCATTTACGGCAGATGCACGTGTATGTATTTTTGTGATACTGAAATTGTTTCTAATATAAGTCCATTGGAAATGGTACGTTGTTGATGTGTTGATATAAAATGAGTCATGCATCTTGACATGACTTCCGTGCTCAATTAGTCCTTAGTAGGTGATTTCAAAACTCAAAATAGCAAAACTGTTAAATACTGAATTCTAACTTTGCTCTTCCAAAGCTGAGCAATAATGATGTACTGGAGCCTCCATGGTTTTGCATGCAGGGCCAGGCCTGGGAAGGAGGGTTGTTGTCTGCTGGTAGATTTCTTCCTATGGGATGCAGAATAGACAACAGGAAGATTTTGAATACAAAAAAAAAAAAAAAATGTTTTTCAATACGTATTTTTCTAGTTCTCAAGGATGTGGTAAGAAAGAGTCTATGTAAAGTCTTTGATTGGTGTGATATTATAGAAGAGGCTGGTCCAGGATGATCTTCTATACTTTCCTTAAAGGGTTTAGCATGGCTGATTGAAACAAGGAAATAAGCTGAGGCATACCTCCACAGAAAAGTTATTATCTTGATTATCAATTACACTTTCATCCTGAGTCTCTGTCTCAATAGATTTGAAACTGCCATGTCACTGTCTTAGCTGGTGGAGGTAGCAGGATTTCACTTGCTTGGAGCAAACACATTTGTTGTTGCAATCTGTTATTTCTGAAATTTCTAAAAATGTATTGAATGTTAGCATGAAATTTGGCATTGGTGTTTGTAAGATTTTCTATTCTGGTGTAAGTAATTTGGGAATCTTTATCTTAGATGATTTACTTACCCATAAATATCCTTAGGAATATGTGTCATTTGAGTTTAATCTGTTGAGCTGTGAGCTGTTGATTTGACACAATTATCACCTAATCAGCTGTTTTGCTTATTGAGTTATGTTATAATTCTTTAGTTCCACATCTAAAAATCTCCCTTTGGGATTCACATGGTGTGTTTTCTTCTGTGTACACTTTTGGGTCTTTTCATCTCCCTTCTCTTAGGAAACAATAACTACCTGGACATTCACCCTAAAAAAAAAAATCTGGTTTTCTCTTCCAGTAATAATTGGTAGCCAGAGCCTACCCCCTTTAAACTGATCATGAGCCAGGTCTTGTGAATTCTCCTGGGACCTTGAAAGCCTTCTGAAGATAACACTTTATTTGAGAGATTTAATCCTCAGAAATCTCTCATCCTAAAAATAGTGAAGTGCAAGAACAACAGGGTTTTACTCGATTATTTTCTCCTCCCCAACTCTGTTGCAGTGTATGATGTGCGAGCTCGTCTGCCTCTCCCTATCTTTTTCCAGCCTCTTTCTGTTGAGGGGTCTTCTAATTTGGGGGTTGTTTGGTTTTCTTATTTGTTTTTGTTGCATGGATAGGTTGCTGGCTGTGTGGCCTAATGCCTACTGGTTTGGTCAATAAGGGATTGCTTTCTTAACAACAACAACAACACATCTGGTGTGCCCGTCACATTGCCATGGCTTACTTTCTGGGATGCACAGAATTGCTGCATCATCATGACCTTCCTTCTACCACCATCCCCATTGCTTTGTCTCCATCAGGCCCTCAATTATGGACTTTCCAGGAGTCTCATCTAATTTTCATACAACCCGATGATACAGGAACCTTTCATTGTGTAATATTGTGGATGAACAGACTGCAGCACAGCTAAACCTGCCAGAGGCCACTGAGCAGTAGAGGAAGGGGTCTGTTTTTCATTCAGGAGTCTGATTCTAGAGTCATATCCATTGAAATGTTTTCACCAGACGCATTTCCTTTTAGCTGGTTTAACATACTTTTGGACTCTCCTGGACCTTCAAAAGTAGAATTTTGGTGCATCCCAGATAATGTTTTGCCATGCACATCTGGATTTGTCTTTTATCTGGCAGTTACATAAAGTTCTTTCATGAGTCAAAACTGACAGTCCCTTGGTGGCAAGGTTGGGGAACAGGAGGGATTATATTGAAGAAATATATGATATTTCTGTCTCCAGATAAGTGAAGAACTTTGCACCTGATGGTATAAACATATTTTGATGGAATGGATGGTAACCTAGGAGTAAAAATCAAACAGAATCTAACTGTTTTCTAAATCCAGACAAACCCTTGTACCTACAAATTTTTATTTAGATTTTCAGCTCTTGTTATTGAGTGTTAGGGCTTCAAAATCTAATTGTGAGTCCTTCTCTAATAGGTAATTTCCTGCTTTATTAGTCAGGGTGATAAGGCCTTTCTCAAAAGCAGAGGGACGTGAAAAGCAGAGGTCAGCTCGTCTTGCTTGCCTCTTTCAAGGAACTCGACTGTCAAGTGTAGGCACTCATAGAGCCTCGCCATGGAAGGGCTCAGCCAGAGTGAGGCTGTTTTCCATCACCTGACACTGGGCAGATCCTCATCATATCTTTCCTGAGTTTTATGACAGCTTGCTAAAGACTTCTCCCAAAACATCTTTATCCCATACTCTATCTGACTCCAGAGAGACAGGTCCAAGCTATAACTCTGACCATGCCTTGCTCTTGCTTTCAACATGCCAGTAGCTCCATATGTTTTCTAGTAGTGCCTCTCCACTGTAGTATTGAACAACCTGGTGAATATTGATCACGTGTGGGTGTCACAAGTAATGTGTTACTAATAATAAATCTGGTACTACAGTGTAAAAATTATTTTTTAAGTAAAATAGATGGATTCAAGTTTACCATGATGGCAACGTTATTCACACTTTTATTTCTGTATTTTTTCTGTGTAGGGGGTTGAGGGAGAGAGAGAGACAGAGAGAAAGAAAGAGAGAGAGAGAATGATGCCATGGCTGGGCAGGTGCTGGGGACTGTGTAAATTCATCATCAGCCTTGCTTATTTATCCCATTTCCTAATGGTTTCTGGTACACAGCTAATAACTGAGGTTCTCAAGAGCTTCTGTAGTACTTGTGAGTTAAGATTTTTATAGTTATTAATTTTGTCTATGTAATTTTACTGATGGACAATTTCTAGATAAGAAGGAAGGCAAGGATAGATGAAGAAAGCTCAAATATTTATATTGTGTTGATGCTATGAACATTCTTACTTATGATGACAAATAGTTATGACAACCAAATAAATAGAAAAATCATACTAAAATTAAAATGTGCAAGAAGATAAGTCATAACGAATAAAGGGTTAAGGTCTATACATTTCACTTATTTCAATAATAATAAGTAACATGTATACTCATCAATAGTACATGGTTGTTTGCCTTTTAATATTATCTATGTAATAGAGACCTAAACAAAAAGAATGATTCTTGTTTTCAAAATAGAATGAGATGTTCAAAAAATTTTATGTGCCGATAATTTTTCTTCTAAAACAGATGATTTCATGTTTAATAGATATCATTACTCACATGCTTATATAAAGATGTTATCAATATATCCCACCTGCCCTCCCAAAATGTCTGTGTTGCTGCTCTTTGCTTTATTTTCCCAAATTATTTTGGTGGAGGTGAGGATTTGGAAAAATCCGGAAGTATATGTTGCATGGAAAAGTCATTGGCCTTATGTCTCAGTGTTAAAAAAATGGCCAAGAACCAGTCTCCATAGGATGAAGTGCAAGTTATTCCCTGATGCTATTACTGCCTACCGGATGCATCTGTCATTTTCACTTTTGCTGTCACTTTCATCCCCTCCTTGTCACTCCCACGTGCCCATTGGTGTGTCCTGCCATTAGCGGCACTGGAAGCCTCAAGCATCTGTGATTTTTCTCATCCTCTTTCTTCTGCCTCCAACTCCTTACTTTGTCTTCACCTAGCTTGTCTTTTACACACAGCTCCTACAAGAAGTCAGTCCTGATAACCTCCTGCCCCCCCAGCCCCTCCTGGGACTCTTACAGCATCCAGTGTGTGCCTTTCTCCCACAATTTTGCATATTATATGAGAGTGATGAATTTACTGGTATTATCTGCCTTCATTGTTTTCTAAAATCAGAAAGAGGCTGGACATAGTGTCTCACACCTTGTAATCCTAGCACTTTGGAAGGCGAAGGTGGGAGTTCACTTGAGTCCAGGAGTTTGAGACCAGCCTGGGCAACATAGTGAGACCTAAAAATAAAAAATAAAAATGAAAATACTAAAAATTAAAAATAACTACTAAAAATAAAATAAAATAAACATTGGCCAGATGTGGTGGTGTGTGCTTTTAGTCCCAGCTGCTTGGGAGGCTGGGGCAGTAGTATTGCTTGAACCTGGGAGATTTAGGCTGCAGTGAGCCATGATTGCACCACTGCACTCCAGCCTGGGCAGCAGACTCCATCTAAAAAAAAATAAAGTAAAATAAAATCAGAAAGAACTGGGACCTCATCTGTTAGTGATGTCTGTGTACCTAAGACTTGACATTTGGTAGGCTCTCATGGATTGTGTTTCTTAAGATGTCGACTGTGAGATGAACTTGGGTGGCCAAAGTGTTGATTAAGCTCATCACTAAGGAAGAAAGCGGGACTGGGCAGAGGGAGAAGTTGGGCTGGTTGTAGTCCCAGCAGAGGCCTCAACCTCCCCTACCTGGGGAGCACCAGAGTGGGGATTACTTCCAGGTCGTTTCGAATTAGAGTAAGGGCCGGAGCGTTTCTTCCCCCACAGAGACTGGTCATTTCGGATGTTGGCCTTCCCCGGGAGGGGGTGTGACCTGGGGTAAGCAGTTGTCTTCTGCAGAGGCAGTCCCCACAGATGGTTGACAGCTAAGGGCCACCTGCTGGCAGCACTTTTAGCAGCTACAGGATTATCAATACTTTATTCCTGTAAGGGGATCTGGGAGATATATCACAGTGTCCACCATAGGGCGTAACTTTTTTTGTGAAATTAACTGAAAAAAGCAAAATGCCTGTGACTTTGGGAAATTAGGGGATAAGGAGAGGAAATGAAACACGGGCCATTTTAATCTGCTCTATTAATAGAAATGGTTTTTAAGGCTGGGCACAGTAACTCATGACTATAATCCCAGTACTTTGGGAGGCCAAGGTGGGCGGATCACTTGAGGCCAGAAGTTCGAGACCAGCCTGGCCAACATGGTGAAACCTCTTCTCTACTAAAAATACAAAAATTAGCCAGGCGTGGTGGTGCGCACCTGTAATCCCAGCTACTCGGGTGGCTGAGACACAAGAATCACTTGAACTTGGAAGGCGGAGGTTGCAGTGAGCCAAGATTGTGCCGCTGCATTCCAGCCTGGGCGACAGAGCAAGACTCTGTCAAAAAAAAAAAAAAAAAAAAAGAGAAAGAAATGGTTTTTAATAAAATGGATTTCTCTATGAATAAAAAGGTATGACTTTTAAAGACCCCTGAAATTTTAATGAAGTCTTCCAACTCTAAAAGCAGCAAATGCCAAATGTTTAAATTTCTGCTACTTATTCTGTAAACATTTATTGAGTACCCAAAATGTGCACAGCACCATAGTAGCTGGTATGGGATCATTAGAAAAAAGAGTAAGTCAAATACCAAGGAGATTTCAAGCCATTGTTGGATAAGGACATTTAAACTATTGATCATAATACAAAGCAGAATGAATGATTCTAATACTATTACAAGCAGAGTATACTAGAGAAAAGATGTATTAAATCTAACTTGGCTGAGTGGAAGGTACATGTGTATTTATGTGTGTGTGTGAGCATGTGTATGCATGTATATATACGTGTATGTCTGTGTATTTGTGTGTGCACGTTGTGTGTGTGTGTGTGTGTGTGTGGACATTCTTCTGGAAGGGGATGTCAAATGAGCTAAGCTTTGAACCTCCAGAGATTTGAGTTTGACCCTTCCAGGAAATGTTAGCTTTTACTTTTCTGACCCAAATAATATCTCGTTCAACTTTTTTTTTTTTTTTTTTTTTTTTTTTTGGAGACAAGGCCTCACTTTGTTACCCAGGCTGGAATGCAGTGGCCTCATTGATCATAGTTCACTGCAGCCTCAGCCTCCTGGGCTCAATCCATCCTCCCATCTCAGCCTCCCAAGTAGCTTGGACTACAAGCACGTACCACCACGCCAGGCTATTTTTTTCTTTTTATAGGTATGGAGTCTCACTATGTTGCCCAGGCTGGTCTCAAACTCCTAGGGTCAAGTAATCCTCCTGCCTTGACCTCCCAAGGTGCTGAGATCAGGCGTGAACCACCATGCCCAGCCTCTTCAAATTTTATAGCTCCTGCAACTGCTGACTTATATGCATTGAAAGGAGAGGCACTCCTGGCCAAACCTGTAGTTGCTAACAAAATCAGAATTATCACTTTTCCTCTTTATTCCACTCCCAGACTCTAAAAGTACAATGACCAGCAAGACTTGCAGGTCTAGTTCCTACAGGTGAGCAAGGTTCCAAAACACAGGAACATGCTTCCGTTCCAGGGCTGGGCCTGCCGTCTTATCCAAGTGTTGCCTTCTGACCTTGTCCTCTAAGACCCTCCCATGATTTGGGTTGGAGGCGAGCCTTAGCTCATTTCCACCCTGTCCAAAAGGAAGTGCCTTTGTTCATTTTCCTTTCACTTAGAGAGGCTCCCCTTCCTTTAAATGACTCCTATGTATATGCACGTCCTTTGTTTTTTCTACCTTATCTTCAATTATTGCTCAGATGATAACAGTCCTGATGAATAAGACGTTATGTTTCCCTTTCAAAGGTTTAATGAAAAGGAAAAAAACCTGAAGCATACTGAATTGCAATAGCAAGGTTCTAAATTATGCTTATGAGGCAGTGTTGATGATAGGGAAGTAGTTAAACATTACTTTGCTTAGAAAGGAATTGTTCTTAGGACCAATACTGAGTGTCAGCAAAATGAAAAACAATTGATTCATGAAGTTCTTTCTTCCCTGGCACATAGAGAATGAGATTCTTAGCTAGAGAAGTTTATTCTAAAATCTATTTTAGTCTGTGGCTTTCCTTATCAACCGTTTTCCTGTCAGTCCTAAAGTCCTATATGTAAAAATCTTTAAACATCAGTTACTTGTCCTCCTCTTCTGAACTTGTTACCCTCGGGATGAAGAGAGGAGGTGAGGTGAGGTACACGGGCTCATGCCTGTAATCCCAGCACTTTGAGAGGCTGAGGCAGGAGGATTGCTTGAGGCCATGAGGTCAAGACCTGCCTAGGCAACAAAGTGAGTCCTTGTCTTTACAGGGGAAAGAAAAAGTTAGCCAGGCATGGTGGCACATGCCTGTAGTCCCAGCTACTCAGGAGGCTGAGATGGGAAGATTGCTTGAGCCCAGGATTTCGAGGCTACAGTGAGCTATGATGCATACCAGCCTGGGCAGCAGAATGAAACCTGTCTCAGTCAATCAATCAATGTGTGAGAGAGAAGAAGACAGAAGGACTATAAATCTGTTGAGTCCCTATTGATCCTTCTAAGTGGATGAGCATCACCTCCCTGGGGTTGTGCCACAAGTAGGTGCAAGGTGCTCAGCTTCATCTTTTAGGGGAACAATTGGAATATAAGCTTTGCTGTGATGAATACTGGCAGGAGGGATGGCAAACGTGCAGCAGTTAGGGGAAAATGTGTTGGTGTGTATTCTACAGGACGCGCTGCTAGTTCCCCCACACACCATTTGAAAAACTAATAGAAACACTTGATGTTATTGTAGCAGAAGCTCAAACTGCTTTACCATCAAAATGAGAACTTGGTTTGAAAATATACAGAGTTTAAGGACCAATTTTACATGAAAGCTGCCGTCAGGCATTGAAAAATCCTACTTAACATAATGTGTTTAATTCGTCCAGTCTTTATTTTAGGCAATAAATGGCTGGAGAACCTGAAGCCACAGGTCCTCTCTACTAGCTTCATTTCTTTTCAAAAAATCACCTCTGTCATCAAAGAAGATCAACCACTCCAAAGTGCTATTCTTCTTTGTCCCTGTTCGTTTTGCTTTTATAAATCATTTATGATAACAGAGTTACAATTTGATTTAGTAATCAGTTTGCAAAGGAAAAACATTCAGCTTGCATATGGAAGGGATGAGGGAAACATCAAAGAAAATTGGTTTTTCATCATCGTTTTCGTGTAACAGATGTAAATACCTACTTAAGAATGGAACTGGATTTCTGGGATAGTTCCAACTGCCTTCATGCTTATCTCACCCCTGATACAACCAGTTTCTTGGACTTTCTGGTGGAAATTTATGTGAGGTCAATGATTCCTACTTGTTCAAAGGTTACTCTGCTGCGCAATTCAGCTGTCAGCAGAACTTTGTCTTGCCTGGCCCAAGATTTTGTGGAAATCTGAAGGCAAAAAAACAACAACACACACCACAAGGTTTTTTTACACAGTGAACTGACAGATCGCTGCAGGCTGTGTCAGCAGAAGCATGGGGCAAGAGTTCTTGCTCCTGGTCTGAACTTCGCATTGCAAGCAGGTTGGGTTGGAAAGCCAGCCCTGAGATAGCACGGGGGGAGCCGACTTAGCAGCACTGGAGGGAGGTAGTGGTGGTTTTATCCTGTAGCAATGACTGATCACCTAAGTTTGATGGTGTTATCTCTGAAGCCTTATCTCCTTCTCTAGTTACACTCCATTAAGAGTCTCAAGAGTTAGAGCCTATTTTTAACTGCAAGTCCTGCTTAACCATAATTGAACATGTGGTTTGTTCAGTTCAGAAGCCCTTCCCCCTCCCAATGTCTTCAAATGCCTGCATATTCCTATATGTCTGAATCATGGAAAGCAAAGAGTAAAATATCCATGTATCCATGTATTTTGGGTATTTTGCCCTTTGTTAGTGCTCTGATGCTTTTTAAGAGGTTTTTGTTTGTTTGTTTGTTTTGTTTTGTTTTGTTTTAAACAATGTATCTCTAATTGGAATGCCGTGAATTATCTGAGTACCGTGTGCCCTTTAGAGTAGGAGTGCATTAACATGGTTAAAATGGTTTTTTTTTTTTTTTTTGAAAAACTGTATGGTAGTTTTTTATTTTTTTTCCCAACACAAAAGGAAACTATTTTCTGATTTCTATTGTAGATTGTTTTTGTTTGTTTGAATGGTATAATGCAGAACACAAATACTGTTTTGCATCTGACTCTTCTTGTTCAACATAATGCTCCTCAGATTTATCCATGTAGTTGGGGGTAGTAGCAGTTCATTTATTTTTATTGCCTAGTAGCATACTATTAAATGAATACACAGGCCAGGCATGGTGGCTCATGCCTGTAATCCCAGCACTTTGGGAGGCAGGAGCACTGCTTGAACCTGGGAAGTGGAGGTTGCATTGAGCAGAGATCGTGCCACTACACTCCAGCCTGGTGACAGAGTGGGACTCTGTCTCAAAAAAAAATGTTTTTAGAAGTATCCAGAGAAGATTTTATCTTCCATCCCTTTTACACCTCCGCCCCAAGTGAAATTTAATGTTTGCCTTGGAATTCAGAGCCTTCTAGCTCTTGACTCTGCAGCGGCAGTTTGGCAACTAGTTCTTCTCTGTAGTAAACGTTAATGGTACTCTGTATTCATTTTAATGGTTTTAATGCTTAGAAAGAACATAGGTTTTGGTGGTACTGTAGATTTTAAGGATATATTTTTAAAACAAAAGAATGAGTGCCTTTTTTGGTTTTGATTGTAATTGTAATGTTTTTTCTTCCCTTTGCTTTTTTAAATCTCTCCCAATCTTGGACAAGGGGCTCCACCTAGTGTAAGTTTTAGATTAAAAAATAATATGGATGTAAGTAATATAGAAGGGGCAAAAATTAGTTGAATATACTCTTTTTTTATGATGAGACTGTAAAGCAAAATACATTGATATTTCATAAAGTGCATTTATGGTTCAGATCATTCATGTGATTTGGAGACATACAGACTTTCCTTCTGATTCCCTCATTTCTCCACAGATTCTTACTTTTGTCTACTTTTTAAAAAGGCAAAATTATACCTCTTATGTATCCAAATACAATTTTAGGTTGTAAACATAAAATGTTTTCCTGTGGCAAATGAATTTAGATCCAATATTCTAGTGGTATAACAAGAGAAGAATCTTAAATGACACAGTTTGCAATGCCTCAACCCTTGGTAAACTTAAGAAAGTTACTGCCTGAAATTTTTTTCTTTCTTTTTGTAAATAGGTGCTTAAATTTTAGATTAATAGTTTTATTTAGTAATTTTAAGAACATCATCTAACTACATTTTGAAAATTGTTATATTGAATTCAGCCTTAAGATTCAGAATTGTTTACTTAGCAGCCACTAAGTGGAGATGTACTACAGTTGATGGTATAACTTTTTACAACTTTGAAAAATCACTGTATTATGGTATTCAATTTTTAAATATTTTTTTCTTATAGAGGAGAGTTTCTGGTGCTTATATCTGTTGCCAGTGAGTTCCAAAAAGAGAATATAAATATGTCTCTAAGGTATTGTATTAATCCATGCAGTGCTATAAAGAAATACCTGAGACTAGGTAAATTGTAAAGAAAAGGAATTTAATTGGCTCATCATTCTGCAGGCCGTACAGGAAGCATAGTGGCTTCTGCTAGGCTTCTCGGGAGCCTCAGGAAACTTACAATCATGGCAGAAGGCAAAGCAGGAGCAGGTACAGTCACATGGCAAAAGCAGGAGCAAGAGATAGAGCAAGGGGGAATGTGCAACATACTTTCAAACAACCAGGGCTTGTGAGAGCTCATTCACTATCACAAGAACAGCACCAAGGGGATGATGCTAAACCACTCATGAGAAACAAATGCATGATCCAGTCACCTCCTACCAGGCCCCACCTCCAACATTGGGGATTACAATTCGACATGAGATTTGGGTGGGGACACAGATCTAAACCATATCAGGGACTAAATACTACTCTGAGGTGCATAAATAGGAAAATGCCCTACCTTGATGATGACATCAACAGCCAAGGGATACTGAGAATTGAGACGTTTCCTTAAGAAATGTGTCCCCTCAAATATCTGGATTTTCTGATGTGAAGAGTTTGCTCTCACTCTTGCCCGTTGCCATTACAATGGGGATAATATTTCCTGTGTGCCTGCCTCAGGACAGGTGTTGTGCATACATGATGCATTTAATTCTCCTAACATGTGAATTAGGAACTCCTGAGATCTATTTTATAGATTAGGAAACTGACACTTGGAAAAATCACATGATTTATCTAGGTTGTGTCGGGATTTGAACTCAGAGCTCTGTGTTCTCCATAATACATGTTTGTTTGTTCTCCATAATACGTCTTTGTTCTTCTGCATCATATTCTGCATGTCAAACTTCCAAAATCCTCGTGGCATGAACTCTTCTTTCCTTCTCCCGTTAATCACTGTTCTTCAAGATTCAAAATGTGCTAGATTCCAACGGAGTTGATGCTGTCTGTGTCCTCAAGAAACTTTCAGTTTAACTGAAGAGAATGAGCACAAGTGTATTTGTAATGATCCTATATTCCCTGGTGCATTTAGTTAAGGCCACATACATGGTATACTCCTCGTGAGAATGGCTGCAACAAGGCAATGGTAGTGTTAATTGACAAGGCAGAATTCTAAAAGCAAGGACATCTGCTTTTCTGCCTCTTCTTCTCCAGCAATGAGAGCCTTCCTTCTGGAATGCAGGCGATACGATGAGTCAATGGAGTATTATCTGATGATGAATTCTAATACTGTATTATCTAATAGGGAGGTTCTCAAAGTTTTGAGGGTTGACACCCTTTTTCACTACTGAGGATCCACAAATAACTTTTGCTTATGTAGACTATACCTATTGATATTTACCATTTTGAACATGAAAACTAATAATATTTTAAAATATTTATTAATTCATTTAAAAATAACATGAGTAAACCATTACATGTTAAGATAAATGAATGACATACTTTTATGAAAAGTAATTATATTTTCCAAAATAGGACAATTTAATGAGTAGAATGGCATTGTTTTACATTTTTATAAGTCTCTTTAATGTGTGACTTAATAAGACAAGTGTATTCTCATCTACTTCTGCATTCAATCTGTTATGATACGCTGTTCTGTAGTATAGTAAGAACATGCACAGAAAATCCAACTTCACTCAGAAACGCTGCTGGAAAAGGGAAGAAGAGTATCTTAATTAGTGTTTTTGGGCAATTCTTTGACCTTGCTGGTTCAGGTAAGGGTTTCAAGGAACCCCCAGGGGTTCCTGGGCCTCAGTTTGAGAACTGCTGGGGTAAGTAAGATGAGGCCTACTTTCAAGTCTCAGCTCTTTTATTTCCCAGATTTGAAGCCCTGGGAAGTGACTTCATCTTGGACAGAACTGCGACAGGAATTAGAAACATTGTGCATGCAGGATCTGGCACAGAGAGGGCACTTAAATAAGTGGTAGAGATGCCCGTGGTGATGAGCTGCTGCTGCTGCTGCTGTGGTTTCCATGGCTGGTGCTACTCTCCTGGTCTTGAGCAGCTTCCAGATTTGGAAAATGAAGTCACACTCCACTTGGGGGTATGTAGGAGTAAGACTGTGTGGAAGACAGTGATACTATAAATTGACAAGACAGGATCCATCTCTTTCCTAGGTTATATGACTTCTGCGCTTTCCTTCCAGAATGAGGCTGATTTGTAGGATTTGCACAGTCTTTCTAAATTCTGAATTCACTACACTTAGAGAACCATTTATAGTGGTTATAAACAAAATAGAACAAAAGTGGGTTTTATATTGTATATTCATGTCTTACAGAGTTCACTGTTTAATGTATAATGAATAATTGCAAATTTTCCTAAAATAAACAGTATAGTACAGGTACAATGGGATTGGGAAAAAATAAAAATCCAGAAATTCTGAGAAGGTTTTACAAATACGTTGTAAAACCTCAGAATTTTCAGATGAATACATTGTAATGTAATGCACTAAAGCGATGTAGTCAGATCTGAGCAGGACACTGGAGGCTGGACCTAAGGGAGGGTCCTGAAGCCAAGTCATAGCATAGAGAGATGAATTTGGATATTCTGGGTTGGAAAAATCTGAGGTTATGAGACAGATCCAGAATAAGGGTCACTGATCTAAGAAGAAGAATGACTAATGTGCAAAAACCAAAAGGCAATTGAGGAGGGTCTGGTGGCATGAAGGGGAGATGAGGAACAAATGGTAGATTGAAGCTAGACCCGGATTGAGGTGAGGCAAGAGTGTGAAACAATTTGGTCCAAGCCAAATCTTGTCGATCATTCCTTTTCTTCCTTTTCCTTCTTTTCAGAGATGGGGGGGTCTCACAGAGTTGCCCAGGCTGGCCTTGAACTCCTAGACTCAAAGCAATCCTCCTGCCTCAGCCTCCTGAATAGCTGGGATAGACTATGCTTTTATCTGTCATCTTGATTAGTGATGCGGAGAGCTGGGAGAGGAGATTTCAAAATGCTGGAAAATAACTCCTTAAAAATAATTTTTAAAATATATTTAAAAGGCTTTTGGAAAAATACCTCATATTAAAACACTATGAAAATGACTTCACGAAAAGAATCTTCTTATTGCATTGTCAGAAGGATGATGTAATGTTTTTATTTTAAAAGAACATTTTAGCCACAGGAATAAAACTGCCACAAGATATTTATCATTTAGAGGAAGAAAAAGAAAAACAACAAAAAATGTTTCTCAACTTTGTTGGGGATAAGCAGCCATAGGGAGGATTCTTTTCTCTTTATAACCTCAGCGATATCAGGTAAAACTAGTATTGCCAACAAGTATGAGTGTCTGTGGCTGAGACACATTTTTGTGTCTTGGTGGTTATCTGCAAGTTTCAGAAACTCATAGGAGACCTGCTTAAAGCGACCCTGCTAATCATACTGTGGTTAGACCCTGGGCATCCTACTTAGCTGTTACTTTGGGTGGGTCACACCCAGCTTCTCAAGGCCTCAGTCTACTTTTGCAATATGGGAAATAGGTTAGATAAGTGGTTCTCAAAGCATGGTCCACTGACCAGCACATCAGCCTTACCTGGGCTTTGTTAGAAATCCATTCCTGGGCCTCAGGACCTACAGAAGCATAGACTGTAGGGGTGGGACCCAGAAATCCGTGTTCTGCCATGCCCTCTGATGTGATCGCTAGAACACTTCTACCTTTAGTAATCTAAGATTCTAAGAAGTCCTGTGGCTCGTTCTGGCCTTCAGGTAAGTGGTTGTCTGGACCAATCCAAACAGAAGGGGTGTTCTTTTGAAATATTCAGAGGATGGACACTATGTGAGGTGGCTCATTCCATTGTTTAACCATCTCCGGAAGCTCTTATACCTCATTGTTTATACACGAATACATTTAGAGCAGTGAATTTTAGATTGCTTTTTGGATTACAGTGACTTTATAGACTTAAAAACAGTTGTAAAGATTCCCCAGAGAATGTGGGGATAGAGTGGAGGATGGGAGCCACATACTGGAATATACATTAAATGTATATACAATTTTTGGAGGATTACAGATCCCCCCCCCCCCCGGTAGTGTTCCATGATCCCCATGGACCTGCTTGAGAAGCACTGATGTAGACATTTTTTGGTGAACAGTTAAGGAAAATAAGCACATGTCCAGGAATTCTGAAATGGAGAATCAGTCAGTAAATTTACTACAGTTGCCTTTTAAAAAAATCAAGTATGTAGTATGTATCAAACACTTACTGATGGGGAAGGCACTGCGTGAGGTGCTGGGGTGGGAAGCATCCTACTTTCTGAGCTTTCACACAATTATTGCAGAAGTGGACACATCAGATACCAAATAAACAACAGATGCCTTTTGCCAGGAAATATTCCCAAAAGACGTGGCACATGAGATGGCCCCCAGAATAGACCTCAAGGTGGAGAGGATGTGCAGGAGCCCCTGCCTGCTGAGAGGATGGCACGAGAAAGGACTGGAAAATGGAAGGCTCTCCAGGAGACATTTTATTCCTGGCTTCTGGGGAGGGTGTGCACAGCCCAGACTGATGGAGGAGCAGTCAGTATGGAATCTGTTTCTCCTGCTCAGCTTTCTTCCAGGGCTACATATAAATCTCTTGAAGGAGATGAAGTGGAATCTTTCCTTCTGCACTTACTTTAACATGGACAGTTGTCAATTCTCTGCTTTAGCTCCAGGGATTCTCTTGGAAACAAAGCATTTCTTTCAATGGAGGGTATTGGATCTTAAACAATTAGGCTGGTTCTCTTTACAGAGCAAGTTATAACCATTTGCCCAGAAGCCATTGCCCAGAATTTTGAGCTGTATTTTTACTTCAACATTAGAGAAACCAAAAGCTGAGTCAGTTTTAGAGATATAACAACTAATAAATTGCATACTCTCAATGTGCCCAGTGTGGATTAATTAATTCTGTATACTTAGTAGTTGCTCATAAGGCATTGCCTTGTAGTCTCTTAACAAGATTTTTATTAATTCTTGCAAGAAAGATAATTTTCTCCTTATTTTCCAGATGTTTCCTATTACAATTTCAATAGTTTTGTCTTGATAATCTTATGTAACTCAACATCATTTCCTGGTTGTTTAATTTCGGAAGAAATAGGGCTGTGTGAAAGTGGTTTTCCAACTTGATCAAATCTTCATCCTTAGTATTCACTGCTGGACTAGATTAAGGCTTCAGTAGTGCCAAAGGCTGCTTAAATTCACAGTGAGAGGAGCAAACAATTTAAAAAGCCGGCTTTTTAGTCTGCCTTCTAAAAGGTTGGTGAAGGAAAAATGATATTGCCTAGTCTGAAGCTGGAAGATACACAGTCTTAGGAATTTAGGGTGACATAATTAAAAGTTAATTTACTCTTCTTAAAATTACCAATTAAATCAGTTTTTATGAAAACTACATGTTATTTTTTCCATATATTTTATTACAATGCAAGGCCTTCAAAGAAAAAGTGTTTTCTTATATACCTCTTAAGACTAGGTCACACAGGATAAAATATTCAATAACCTTACTCTGTGTGCATTAAATGTCATTGAGAGGTTTACCAGACGGCTAATGTACCAATGGTGGGTAACAGATATTTAAAATTTTGCGGGGGTCTGGGGGTGGGGGTGAGGTGGGTGGGAATTATGCATTGGAACCTTGTCTACACAATGCTAAAAAAGAACAGTAAAACAGTAAAAGGTGTATGGTTTTGTCAGTGGTTCTGATCATTACAATCAACTAGGCCCCCTTGATTAAGCTAGTATCTCTGCAGTTTGGGCCCTGGCACTGGTTTTTAAAGCCTCCCAAATGACTCTCAAGTGTAGCACTGCCCTATATGATAACTGCATAGCTGTCGTATTCGGGCAGTGATGTGACTGATGGAAAGATGCTGACAGATACAGCCGAAAGACACAAAGTTGTTTTCTTTTTTAATTGCAATTGATTTGAAGACATCCAGAGACTATGACAATAAAACAAGAGATAACACAGCACGTGCCCAGAGATCTGACTTTCCAGGCCCCCACAGGTCCCTAAGACGATACACAACTGTGGTTGGTAACACCCATGTGAAGTGAGGACCTCCCAGGTGCAGGTAGAATCACTGGCCATTCTGACCTGAGCTGTCCAAACTTCTTTCTCACCACCAGACGTCCCAACCCCTCTGCCTCTGTTATGGGAAGCCTGGCTTCATGTTTGCTGCTCCCATGGGGTAAGCAGCTGGCACAACCCTCCCTCTTCTGCACAGTCCTGGGTATATGCTGCAAGACTGCAAAGGAACTCCTAGGAGAATCCCTCAGCCAGCCTAGCCAGGATTCTCAGCATATATGGTCTATTCCTGCCACAATCAGTTAGCAATTTGTCTGACTTCTATTCCTTGGTGGCTCACGCCTGTAATCCCAGCACTTTGGGAGGCCAAGGCAGGTAGATCACAAAGTCAGGAGTTTGAGACCAGCCTGACCGACATGGTGAAACTGCATCTCTCCTAAAAGTACAAAACTTAGCCAGGCATGGTGGTGTGCATCTAAATCCCAGCTACTCAGGAGGCAGAGGCAGGAGAATCACCTGAACCCAGGAGGTGGAGGTTGCAGTGAGCCAAGATCATGCCACTGCTGCACTCCAGCCTGGGCAACAGAGCAAGATTCTGTCTCAAAAAAATAAAAATTAAAAAATTAAAAAAAAATAAAGACTCGAATGACTTTTCTAACTGCAAGTTTTTGTAGCATAACTTTTTAGGTAAATTACTTACTTAATAGTTGATTAGCTCATTGGTTTTTTCTGTTTTGAAGAGCTGAGATACTGAAGAAATTCACCATGATCTAAAGCATTTGTGTGTAAGTCCAAACCATGCTTAACTTAGCATTCCTTTATAGGAAAGAAATCTAGAATGTCCCTCAGACAACAGTTGACCCAGCAGTTGCTTGGCAATTATTTCATTTTTCTGGGAAGGAGAGTGACTATAAAGGATTATATCACATATCTATTTAATAGTGTTCTCTTTCCTGAAAATGGTAGATTGAAATATTTTGAAAGGTTTTTTGTCGATTTCACTTTACTTTTACTCTTGACATTTCTTGTTTATCCTTTACTGAGGGGTCAGAATAAAGTGAGATTCTCATATGTTTTACAAAAGAAAAATGACACATCTAAAATTTTAGCAATTGTTGCTGTGCTATTTGAAATTTTATATTCTAATATTTCTTCCACTTTTTTCTTGCCAGCAAATATCTTCCCTTGCTAGAATCTGAATGTTTGTATTTCCCCAAAATTCATATGTTGAAATCCTAACACCTACAGTGAGATACTATTAGAAGATGGGACCTTTTACGAGGTAATTAGGTCATGAGGGTGGAGCCCCCATGAATGAGATTAGTGCCCTTATAAAGTAGGCCCAAGGGAGCCCCCTCACCCCTTGCACTGTATGTGGACACAGTGAGAAGGCACCACCTGTGAACCAGGAAATGAGTCCTCACCAGACACCAAATCTGGTGGCACTTGCTCTTGGACTTCCCATCCTCCAAAACTGTGAGAAATACATTTCTGTCGTTTATAAGTTATCCAGTTCGTGGCATTTTGTTATAGCAGCCCAAACAGACTGAGACATTTCTCTTAAGCTTGAAAAGTGAGGCATTAGAGTGTGCAGATTCCATGAATATTTACGAATGGAAAAGAGTGGAGAGGCCGGGCGCGGTGGCTCAAGCCTGTAATCCCAGCACTTTGGGAGGCCGAGACGGGCAGATCACAAGGTCAGGACATCAAGACCATCCTGGCTAACTTGGTGAAACCCCGTCTCTACTAAAAAATACAAAAAACTAGCAGGGTGAGGTGGCAGTGCCTGTAGTCCCAGCTACTCTGGAGGCTGAGGCAGGAGAATGGTGTGAACCTGAAAGGCGGAGCTTGCAGTGAGCTGAGATCCGGCCACTGCACTCCAGCCTGGGTGACAGAGCGAGACTCCGTCTCAAAAAAAAAAAAAAAAAAAGAGTGGAGAGAAGATGATATATAGATGGTGTTTTCATTTTGGATATTTTATTGATTCTTTTCTTCCTCTGTCTCTCTTTAGACATCTTTTTACTTTTACTTTTATTTTTAAAATATAGCACAGCAAATTTGACCTTCTTGTCTGTACCTCTGTATGTACAGATTTGTGAAATCACCAGCACAATCAGGATACAGACCAGTTCCATCACCGTCAAAAACTCCCATGTGCTATCCCTTTGTAGTCACACCTATCCCCCACCCCAGCCTCTGGCAGCCACTGATCTCTTCTCCATCACTAGGGTTTTATGTTTTCTAGGGTGTCAAATGAATGGAATTACTTATATGACAGTATACGCAACCTTATGAGACTGGCTTCTTTCATTCTGCTAGCACTTTTGAAATTCATGCAAGTTGTTGCATGTATCAATTATGTTTCTTTTTATTGCTGAGTATTGTTTCATTATACTCATATATTGAAGTGTATTTACCCATTCCTCAGTGAAAGACATTTAGATTGTTTCCAACTTTTGGCAATTATTAATAGACTTGCTATAAACATTCATGTGCAGCGTGTGTGTGTGTGTGTGTGTGTGTGTGTGTGTGTGTGTGTGTGTGAACACAGCATTCACTTCTCTAGGGTAAATGCCCAGGAGTATAGGATTGCCGAGTCTTATGGTGAGAACTTTGCAAGAAACTGCCAATTTGCAGAGTAGCTCTACCATTTTGCGTCCTCGACAGCAGTGTATGAGAGTCCCAGGTGCTCTGCACCCTCGCCACTGCTTGGTATTGTCCAAACTTTCTCTTTAGTCATTCTAATACACATACAGTGGCCCAAGCTTGGATTTTAAAGGAGGAAAGGAACAGACCCTTGGTACTATCTGAGCTATTGATTACTCTGCAGAGTCAGAGGCGCACTGGGACCTTAAACAGAACTGCTCTCCTTGGGAAACTCTGGTATAGGCAGCTCAGAGGTCCTTGTCCCGGCCAAGCTTCGAAAGCCCAAGGCGAAGGGGATGGGGAAAGAGAGGAACAGGATCAGAGGCAGCTTCAAAAGAATGGAGCAGTGTGTATCGTCCTTCTTCTTTCTCCCAGTTTTTCCTTCCTCCTTCGCCCTCAGTGGAAAACAAATGGATGGTTCTCCCTTTAATTCCAATTCCAATTTTAATTTTAATTCCAATTCAAATGTGGAAATTGCTCCTTTTAATTTAAATTACTATATATCCCAAAAAGGACAAAACACAATTTTACTCCACTGAACAGTGATGGAAGGAAAAAGTTCTAGCAAGAAGAAGTTGAAATAATCAAAGGATCTCTGTGTGTTTGTCTAGATCACTGTGCCACCAGCTGTGAATCTGATTAATGTCCTTGAAGCATCAGAGAGTCACTCTCCTGCCAGGAGTCCTCATTTAATATAGCAGCAGGCCCCCAAAAAGTGTGTATAAAATTATGAGGACTGGCATAACTTTTTATTTTTTAAAATATTGGGAAAAAAATTGGCAAAATTTAGAATTTAGAAAATTGATAATTAAAGCATAGGTATGGGAAGACTAAGGTCTATATAAACTATGGAAAGGCTTCTATTCTTTTCAAACATTTTCTTTTTATAACAGATTGGGATAAGGCTACACAGAGATAAAGATTCATCTAAACACAGTTAAGTGTGCCTAATGGAGCACCATATCTTCATAAGTTTTATAGCCACATGATCAAAAAAGATACATTAAATGACTTGCTTTATTGCTATATTTTCCATTGTCAAGTCATAATCACCTTGAGTTAAGAGATAAATAACTGCATATTATTGTAAACCAAATACCATCCTTAATAATCTTTTATAAGAGATTCAAGTAGTTTAGTAATTTTTTAGGGGGGGATGGTGGGGAGTGTTACCTGGGGAGCATTGACAGAGAAAGAAGTCTGATACGGTTTGCTGAATATTTTCATGGTTTCCTGTAATCATTAGCATTTATAAGAATACACTGTGTAATGAGTTGACACCATAAAATTAGCTTTGAATTCTTCTTGATGGAAAAAGGAAATTATAGTAAACTCTTTTTATGTCTTTAGCTGTAATAAATCCCTAGTATCATCTGCCTACTCATTTAATTATTTGTGTGAACGTAGTGTGCCTACATCCCTCTAAGTGCAATGTAGTACAAGTATTGAAATACACTTTCAAATTAAATACACTTTCTCGTCTACAGAGTAATCATTTTTTTAATTGAACTGATAAGTCATAAATAAATGTGCCTGGAAATACATCTGTAATAACTGGCCCTACTCTTTATTGTCTTCAAAAATAAAAAATCGTATTTCTTAATGGATTTCACTTTGCGAGTCTGAAGATTTTACTTAGCTACATACTTTTTTCAACTCATCATAAAACCTAGAGAAACAGGAAACTGTTGCTTTAATTACAGTGGAGAGATAACCTTTAGTTCTTGGAGGCATAGTCCAGGTAATGGACTCCTGGTGTTTGCTCACCACTAAAGCCTTTGTGACCTTGGGCAATGTACTTCACCTCTCACACCGTATTTTTCTCATTTGAAAAATGAACATAGGACTAATACTTTGTTGAATAAATGAATGGATGGATGTACTGTTTCCTTCTACTTTTCCTCTCAAAATTTATGTGTATATATGACATTTAAAATATTTTAAAATATATATTAAGTGTTTAATATATATTTGAATATATGTAGTTTGTGTATGAAAACATTGTTTTAGTGTTATAATAATATACCAGTTTTAGGTTACTCTTTTATAACTAGAAAAGGCCATTTCCACACTATTAAAGGCATGTTTAAAAAATTCCTGTTCATATAATTTTGTTGTTTTGAGTTTTATCTTCAGGATACTGGTTCTGAAATTGGAATTCCCAGGTCCCAGGCTGGAATCAATATTCTGCCTCTTACTGACTATTGCATGGTTGTTTTCCAAGTTTATCGCACTCATTTACAGGACTTTATATGACTCCTTGCAACTCCTGCCAACATTAGATTTATTATTTTAATTTGTGTTTCCTAGCTCAGTAGGTATGAGATAGTACCTTGTATTTATTTAAATTTGTGCTGCCTTCATTGTATGTGATGCTGAATATTGTTTTAAAGTGTGCCATGTTAGCGTTCTTTTGCACGAACTGCATTTTACTCTTGTCTAAGTTGAGGTTACATATTATCTTAAGGGATTTAAGCAGTGATTTCTAAAAGGTTTACATTCATAATATGAGAAACATTATTGTCATAATTATATCTGTTTTTATCATCTTAGTTCTCATTTTCATGTCATACCAAATTATTTCATTTCATTAAATTAGAGCCATATAATAGATGAATCAAACAAACTCTAGCTCCTCTCTGGAATTAAAATTCTCTTATTCTTTTAACACTTTGTTGGTTGTTTTGACACTATTTGGAAATTATTGTGAATGTCATGTAAGTAACAGAAGCATGAAGGGCAAGAAGGAATTTTATGGCTATTTGTGGTCTATGCTACCAGTGTGCCTTCCGTGGGATAGTCTTCCAAATACAGTCATCCCCCGTTATCCTTGGGGGATGCGTTCCAAGACCCCTAGTGGATACCTGAAACTTCAGAGAGTACTGAACCCTGTATATACTGTTGTTTTTTTACTATATATACACACCTATGATAAAGTTTAGTTTATGAATTAGGCACAGTAAGAGATTAATAGTAACTAATAATCAGAACATTATAACAATAAATTCTAATACGAGTTATGTGAACATGGTCTCTGTCTCTCAAAATAATATTTTCAGAGCACAGTTGACCATGGGTAACTGAACATGCAAAAGCTAAACTTTTAGCAAAAGCTGAAAGTTAAGAGGGGACTGCTGTCTAACGCCCATGGTCATTTGATTAACTTCTGCCTTTCTCTGCTTCTTCCTGAATATTCCTATTTCCACAAAGCTGCCTAAGATTTTTCTCCTTACAAATTGATTTTTGGCAGATATAGTAACTTATATGAGTTAATTTCCATGCCCAAGATATACATTTGAACTTATTTTAGTAAATTTTATAAATGTTGCAAACTAAAATATATAATTTATTCATAATTACTCAGGATCTTTTAATACATTAGGGTCTAACTGCTTATTCATGCACAGGTACAGGGTGAAAGAATTGTGAGGTTTCTGAACAGATTAAAAACTGATGGTTATAATTACCTGGGACCCTTAGGGCTCAAATACTGAGCCTGTTTTTCCAACACCTGCCTGTAAATGTGTTATGTTGTCGTCATAGAGCAAACTGAATAATCAAGCTGCCAAATAGTTATCTTTGGAAATAACTTAAATTACAATACATGAACTCCTACTTATCTTAAATAATACTACACACAGGAAATCACAATATAAGTTTGGCACTGTAGCTCATGCCTGTAGTCCCAGCAATTCAGGAGGCTGAGGCAGGAGGATCACTTGAACCCAGGAGTTTGAGACCAGCTTGGGCAATAGAGTGGGATCTCATCTCTACAGAAAATTAAAAAATTAGTCAGGTATGATGGTACACACCTGTGGTCCCAGCTACTCGGGAGGCTGAGGTAGGAGGATCACTTGAGCCTAGAAGGTCAAGGCTGCAGTGAGCCATGATTATGCCACTACACTCCAGCCTGCATGACAGAGCAAGACCCTATTTCAAAAAAAAAAAAAGAAAGAAAGAAAAGAAACAGAAAATCACAGTGTAATACATTGCTTTAAAAGAAATCATTTAGACTATTTACTAATAACATCTGCCTCTTGAATCTTTCAGTTTCTCTTGTCTACTATCTAGTGTGGTTTGGTCAAATAAATGCCCTTTAAAAAAGTCTGGCATATGCCAAAATACAGAATTTTGCTGTAACTGAATTATTGAAGTAAGGAACAAATTTTACTATCTATTGGCTTAATTTCTGGATGTATCAATTAGGACCACCACATCATAGGAAGCAGGGGGCACATTTAGCTGTGAGTTTTGGAGAATGGAATGTAGGGAATTTTATAGAGGGGTATGAAAAAAGAAACTGACATTGGTGTTGAGCCCCAGGGACTAGTAATGGTGGGAAATTGTTGCTGCCCCTAGGGATGAAATGGTAAGGGGAGGTAACAGTCTTATCTGAGCCCACTAAGAGCTGACTTCTTAGAATGCCATTTAACAAGAGCTGCCCTTGCAAAGGGATGAGGCCACTGGCAGAAACATGACACCCAAGCAGGGAGGAAGCCTGGGGGAAACACCCCAGCTTCTCAGCCTAGTTCTTTAATCTTCAGAGTGTCTCCCATTGGCCAAAGCCAACCCACACCAGAGGGTCAGAGAGCCTGAGTGATGCAGTTCCTGAAGTGGACCATCCTCCTAACTCCCTAGCACAGTGCCCAGCAAAGAAAGGTGGGAGATCGATCTGGGGACCTAACGGCGAAAAATAAGCATAATAGAATTTTTAGGTTCTCTTTGAGGAAATCTCTTGGTTGACATGTTCAGAAGAGCAGTATTCAATAGAATCTTTTAAATAGATCTGGACTTGCGTTGCTTGTTTTAAATTACTTGTTGGCCAGCATGGCCAACATGGCAAAACCCCGTCTCTACTAAAAATACAAAAATTAGCCAGGCATGATGGTGCATGCCTGTAGTCTCAGCTATCCAGAGTCTGGGACAGGAGAATTGCTTGAACCCGGGAGTCAGAGTTTCTAGTGAGCCCAGATTGCACTATAGCACTCCTGCATGGGTCACTCAAAAACAAAAAACAACAGCAACAACAACAAAATAAATATTTAAGATCTTAAGATCCTTATGTCTTATATGAGTAGCAGTAACAAGTAGAGACACGATTACACATTGACAATTGTTTTAGCACAGTTAAAACTCAACATCCAGTTCTTGTAGTTTAGAAACACAGAGTCCAATCAGCAAAACTGGAAGAACTCAAAGAGAGCAAAAGCTAAAATTTAAATACAGAACCTAGGCATGTTTATTTTCCTTTTTCTTTTAAATTTCAGTTTCTGAGTCTTCTTTCTTGAAAAGTATCAGACAATTCCTGAAGGGATTAAAAAGATCATTATGTTAATTTTTGGGAAACTGTACCTCCTCTACACAAGGCAACCATTGACTGAGACAGTAAGAGTCACACAGTCCTGCAATCCAATTTTCTGAGTCATCGTCTCATGCTGTATATTCTTTTTTTTTTATTCAAGACAGTCTTCTCTTTGAAGCTGTATGCCTTTGGTTTTAATTTAATGCAGATTTTCACTTTGAATCAGATGAAATAATTTGATACTTTGGGATGTCTCACCATTGATGGTTGTTAAGTTGTTTTCATGTATTTGTTGATTACAGTGGTAAAATTCTTCCCTTTGCAATAAAAAGAAGCATCAATTTTACTCAGAGAAGGTAACTAACATTTATTGAACATCTATTACACGGCACAATCCTTTTATCTTTTTGTTTATTCTTTTCTTCATACCTCATTTTATTCTACAAAGAATTTGGGGACAATTTTTTTCAATGGGTAACAAACTTTAGAGCACCTATATACTGTAGCTACTACTAATTTCACATTACAGATGAGGAAAAGGTTGGGAAAATTTAAGTAACTTTATAAAACTATGAAATGACCCATCTATTTATGTTAAAATTTACTGTCTCCTTAATAAAAACTAGATGATCTGCTAATGTTAAACTGAAACCATGAAAGCAACAAAATATGACTTTTACCACATATTGAATATTTTCAGATTACACTTGCTTCAGATGGGTTATGTTCTATTGTAGCAAATCCATGTAAGGAATGTTGGCTCTGTGGCATAGACCCTAGCTGATCCTTAGGGATTTAATTTCAGAAGTAAAGGACCCAGCTATTGGCTGTCTCAGCTGTGCTCTTATTTCCAGTGGCATTATGGGTGGAGAACCGATACATCAAAGATGGAGCCCAGGTCAGAAACATGTTGGAGAAGCATTTAAGAATTATTTTCTAGGCCAGGCGCAGTGGCTCACACCTGTAATCCCAGCACTTTGGGAGGCCAAGGCGGGCGGATCACCTGAGGTTGAGAGTTTGAGGCCAGCCTGGCGAACATAGATAAACCCTGTCTCTACTAAAAATAAAAAATTAGCTTGGTGTGGTGGTGCATGCCTGTAATCCCAGCTACTCAGGAGGCTGAGACAGGAGAATCACTTGAACTTGGGAGGCGGAGGTTGTGGTGAGCTGAGATCACACCATTGTACTCCAGCCTGGGCAACAAGAATGAAACTCCATCTCAAAAAAAAAAAAGAAAAAAAGAAATATTTTCTAGACCCATGTCTCTTAAAATGGTTAACTTGAAAGTTTCAAAGGCATTTATCATCTGAAAAAAAAATAATATAACTCTTCAATTTTAAGATGCTGTATGATTACCCCATCAATTCAATAACAGCATTTAAGGGGAAAAAGACTATTGCATTAAATATATGAATCATTTTCACATCCTGATTTTAGACATGTTGACGTATTTTCAGAAAAGTACATGCTAGAAATGAGGAAATAAGAAGTTGCTCCTGGCATAAATTTCTGGAAGTAAACTTTTCCCCTTGCGGTCAGTTGAATCCAGATGATGTTCTGAAAACAAAAAGGAAGGAAAACAATCAAAGCCTGTTGATTTTGAATTGTGCTACTCTTAATGACTTGTACAGACTGTGGTTCCAGCTAAAGGGTCATGACTGGGGCTGTGGGCTTTCTGGACAGGGAAGAGCTCTTGAATTCGGTAGACATGGATTAAAATTAGGAGTCAGCCAGGGGGTCATTGAACTTCTCCAGACTTCCTTTATGCAGTGAGTAGCGGAATGCTTATTTCACGAGGCCATTGTGAAGTTTTGAAACCTACCATCTGTCGAGTACCTTGCCTAGTATCTGGCAGACGGTAGGGGCAGTTATTGTGTCCTATGACAGTTGTCTGACTGTCTCAACCACCCTACCTGACAGTTAGTATAGTAAAAATAGTCACAGCGTATTATTTTCCTGACTCATCTCTTCCCCTGCATCTCAGAAATTCCAGAATCTTTCCAAGGTTCTCCCACCTATCTTTGCCAACTTTTCTCCCACAATGATGAGGCCCGCTTCATCCACAGGGTCCCTTCAGTGACCCTATAGTAGCTGCTTCCTCAGCACCTGCTGTGATGTGATGTCTGCCGTGGCTCCTGGAAGTGGCCGCCCCACTCCGGGCACGCCTCACTGCCTCTGCTGACACTGCAGCATCTTAGCTTGCACTGACACTATATGACAGCCCCTGTCATTCTATGGGATATTTAAATTTTTACGAGAGGTTAAAATATTTACAGTGAAAATGACCACTTAGATTCTACTTCTAGCTCAGTCATAAACAATTTGTGTAGGATCAATAAGTTACTTAGCCATCTGGGACTCAGTTTCTTCCTTTCCAAAGTGGGGGCTAGAGTAGCTCATTGCATGAGTCCTTGCTAGCACTCGTGTTCTCTGTGTTAAAATCATCATGGACCTTGTAAAAAATACCAAGTTTCATTTGTAATATTTAGAAAACATTAGTTTTAGAATATCCTTAAACATATACTATTTAGCATTTAAAAAGTAAACATCTGTTTAACGTTGGGAGAAATTAAATTGTAGGCTCCAGATGTGGTTCAATTCTCTGTGGAGATATATATTTAAATCACAGATCTCTAAGCAGCCTTGAGGCAGCTGCCAAGTTCTTAGTTCCCCCCCGCCCGCCGTCCACCCCATCTTCTTTACTTTACCTGTTTTCTCCTCTTTATAAGATGAGGATTGTGTGAAGCAGGCCCAGCTGGTCTGTTGGCTTCTCCTCTCCTGCTTTGGGCAGCTTTCTAGTCTCGTGTCACATTACAGCCTCCTCACTGCATTTCCCAAGATGTACCAGCAAAACGCAGTGACCATGGAGCCCCACTGCCTTGGGATTCACTGTGAGACAAAGCCTCTGTGGTCTTTGAATTCTAAATCTAGTGGGGCTTTCTACTAAGACACCACAAAACAAATGTTTCTAGTTCGATGTAAAATGGAACATCCCAAACCTTTATTTATGTTCCTTTTCATCCTTTTGTGTGAAACCACAACATTTTAATCTTTTTTGTGTGTTTGTTTTTAAGACAGGGTCTCCCTCTGACACCCAGGCTGGAGTTCAGTGGTACAGTCGTAGCTCACTGCAGCCTCAATCTCCTGGGGTCAAGCCATCCTCCTGCCTCAGCCTCTCAAGTAACTGGGACTACAGTGCATGCCACCACACTTAGCTAATGTTTTCATCTTTTTGTAGAGATAGAGTCTCGCTATGTTGCCCATGTTGGTCTTGAACTCCTGGGCTCGAGCAATCCATCCACCTCAGCCTCCTAAAGTGCTGGGATTACAGGGGTGAACCACCATGCCTGGCCTTAATCGTTAAAAAGTTACATTTCTGTGTAACTAAACTATGTTTGATGGAATAAGGCAGAACTAAACTGTGGAGTGGGTGTAGCTGTTGGAGAAGGCTTATGTTCACCTTTTCCCCTTGGAGTAACTGTATTTGGTTCTTATATGTTGAGATATTAAGGGTTTAGAGAGGTTTGAGTTTGTTTGTTTTGCATTTCTTTATTTCTAACTCTTACCCATCCTACTTACTTACATCAACAGAAATATTGAAAATGATAACCTATTTACCTTCACGTTACTCTCTAGAGTCCCTAGTGTCTTAAAATGTAGTTTAAGAGACTGTTTTTGTAACTGAAATTAAACTCACTGGGGTACCTTATATTAGACACTATAAGGGTAAACACTCGAAACTAAAAAGCTCAAAAATAAGATGGAAAGCTAAATTTAGCAAAACGAGATTCTCCAAAAGTAATACTAATACTCTTATTATTTTTCTTAATTATATTGCTATCATTCATTAAACACTGGCTACATGTTAGACTTCATCTACTACATGTTTATGTAAATAATGCTACATTTTTCTTCATTTCCTTGTGTCACATGACAAAGACTTGATGGATGTTTTGAAACTTAGAAAAATCTGATTTCAAGTATTGGCTGTTAAGCTTCCTCCAAATTCACGTTGTGTGGCCAATCACAGAGCCTGAGAGAGTCACTTACTCTCCAGAGAGGCAGAAACTGAGGTACAGTAAGAGGCTGCTCTGGCCACTGATGTGGAGGGACAGGTCATGCTAAGAAGGATATGCTGCAAACACAAATTCTGGTATGAGTAGCAGCCCCAGAATGTACGTTATGAGGCCAGGTTCTGCAAGGGGCTTACATTTATTTTTAGGCGAGTTGCTTCTTGCGTGGACTACTCTATGTGATATGTGCTGGAGGGAGACGAAGCAGGAAGTTTTAAGTTAATGAATCTCTTGAGCAATGCCGGAAAACCTAGGCAGCATTTTGTGTGTATTTGTGCATATGCATGCATAAGTGTGGGCATTTATGCATATGTGTGTCTATACATATGTCTGCATGAGCATGTATCTGTATATATATACGTGTATGAATATGTGTTGATACTAATGGATATATGATTATGTGTGTGCATGCACATATACATATACATATCTATATGTGTATATATATCTATACTTATTTGCATGTGAATATGTATACATACATGTGTGCCTATATGTGCATATGAGTCTGTGTCTGAGTGCATCTCTACATGTCTATACACATGTATGTATATGTATCTGTATATCTGTGTCTATACACATGTGCACGTGTGTCTATGCATATGTACCTATACATGCGTGTATGCGTATGTATCTATACATGTTTGTCTGTAAACGTTTGTATGGATGTGTGTCTATGTGAGTTTGAGTGTATATCTGTATGTATAAGTATATCTATATACGTGTCTATATATAGGTGGGCGTGAGTGTATCTAACCCATTTTTGTGTATCTCTATGTGAAAGTATATGTATACATATGTATTTATCCATAAATGAGTGTCTGTTTCTATACATATGTATGTACTTATCTTAGAGGTTTAGAGCATGGGCAATGGAGCCAGGAGAGAGCCAGCCGTCTTTCATCATAATTGTATGACCTTGTGGAAATTTCTTAAGCTCTTTTTCTCTCAATCATCTTACACTTAAATTGCGACGAATAGTAATTAATGCCTTGTAGGTTGCACTGAGGGTCATATTTTAAAATGTTGAATATTTTAAAACTCTGGCTTATTGGCAACCAAAAGTATGAGTCTTCATGATCATCATCTTCGTCGTCATCTCTAATCCTCACATCGTAAGGTAATAGAGGCTAAGACAGTGAAACATTCTCCCCTAGAGCCATTGGTTACAGGACGTGATAGGTCCAGGATTCTAGCCTTAGCTCAGACTTTCTGTTGCCCAGAAGTCTCGGTCAGACTGGTGACGTCTTTCTCGTCTTTCTACACTTCTGGAAAAAATAAGTTGATCGGCTCTGGCTATGACCCATAGACAAGGTCACTCATCATCATGAGTGAATGGGAGTAACTTGTACTGGCTTTGGGTCTCTAGTTGAGAAAGGAAGAGCTTGGGCTTTGGAGCCTGGCAGGCCTGAATTTGAGCTCCTGAAGCATCACGGGATGACTTGGGCCTGATCTATGTTTATTTGTTGTTATCTTGGTCCTTTGGGTATTTGTAGGACCTCAGAGATACAAAACTAGATTACTAATAATCTTTGGTTAATGATACGTAGTCATCGGTGTTTCCTCTCTACTTATTAATTAGACATCTTAAATAAGAAGCACCTATGAACCACCTGCCAAAACAACCGCTAGGATTTCGATGATAACCTTCATCTCACCTTCATCTCACCATTTGGCAGTTTCCTTGTCTTATCCTCTCTCTCCACCTAACAGAGATAGCATCCTGAATTTCATGTTTGTTATGTCTTTACTTTCCTGTTCATGCAATCTTATTACACTCGGGAAAGAAAATTTTAAGTTTTAACTGTTTTTAAGTTTTTAAAAAGGACATCTTGTATATAATCCTTTGAGATTTTTTATTGTGGAGTTTCATCTGCATTGTGATATGCTATAGTAACATTTGTTTTGTTCTATTGTTTAATATTCCAGCCTGTAAACTATACTGTAGTTTATTTTTACAGTGTCTTCTTGATGGTATGTGGGTGTCTTCATGATTTTGCTATTGCGGAGGGAGCTGTTTCAGCACTGTTGAAGTAACTGTAACTCTTATGCACATGTGCCAAAGTTTCTCTTGGGTGGGAATAGAATTGCTGGCTTGTAGGGCGTATGAATGTTCAACATCGGGAGACAGTACCAAATTGTTTTCCAAAGCGGTTGCACCACTTACAATGCTTACGGGCATGATGTGCTTTCCCTGCCATGAAATGTCTATTCTTATCCTTTGATCATTTTTCTATAAGATTGTCATCTTCTTATTGATTCATAGGAGATGTGGGGCAAATTTCTTGATCATTTCGAGATCATTTTTGTATCTGTAAAAATGGGGATGTGGATAATACAATGCTCACTGAGTTGACTTAGGATTAAATTAATGTTTACAAATGGAACTGTAAGTGCTGGCATACAGCATAATAGACAACCAAAGCATGTTGTTTTTTGCTCTCTCTGGGCCCTGCCCCTCCCGCAACCCTGGAGCCTCCTATCAGTGGACTGGCTTGGTTGGAATTGACCCTGTTTGCTTAGTAGAGAGTACTGCTTATTGGTGTGGCCAGTGTAGTCCTACTAGTATTGTTGAACTTCAGAGAATAAAGCAAGTTAATTGAGCTCAGACTCCTTTGAAGGAAAGATGGGGAAAGAAAGTAGAAGGGAAGAATTTTAATGCAGTCCTTAGCAAAATTAAAAGGAAAAAACAGTATAATTATTCTGTTGATCTCAGTAGCCCTATCTGTAGATGTTTGAAGCGTGTATTAACATGACGATTGTGAAAGATAAGGATCACAATATATACATAACTAAACTGAAAATTCAGTATCAAGCCAAGTGATGATGCTCAGAAGCCAGTGGTCATAGGTGGCCCCATGACACTTTAGGTTTTCTGTTTCTCTGCTGCTGGAACCTACTTCCACAGCATTTTGGAGAGTGCTGCACAGTCATGCGGAGAAGCTACACTGGGAACCCAGGGAAAATATTAGAAGAAGAATCTGAAGGACACCGTAAAATACTGTGCAGTTATTGCTTCCTGGCCCAGCTTGATTTTTGGAGTGTTGAATTTAAGGACAGAATCTGGATGTGATAGAAAGCAATTGCTTTTACCTTTCTGGGATCTTTCTGTGTTTCACGGAGGATATTCCTGGAGGAATAGAAGCCGGAGAGTCAATGCTACAGTAACTTTGAAATTGCTGCACTGCAGCATGCCATCTTTCATCTGTCTCTATCTGTGCTCAAAGTCTCTCCTAGGATTTGGAGGTAAAATTTTTGGATTGCTAACATTAATGTATGCTTGTGAGAAGTAGCCATTGTTAGTGATTATAACTCTGCATTGGATACATATTTAAACAAAATCCACATGTAAATTAAACGAGGGAAATGTGGAATTCTTCTTTAGTGCGTGAAGCCTCTTAAAATGTTTGTTATTCATGGCTTTGCTATGCTAATTGTTCTCTAGTCTTTCTCTGATTTGAAAGCTCTGCTTTTTGGTTTTTAGTAGAAAAATCCAGAAATGAAAATGGGTGAAGTCTAGCTACAGTGTATCTCACCTTTCCCTTTGTCCTTCTTACTTAGTACATGCCAGCCTGACCAATTCCTCAGAAAGGCTTTGCTCTGGGGACACTCACTTGAGGAGTTTGGAAACAGCTTTCAGTTGTGATGGCTACTTCAATTTAGGAGGTGGTTAGAAGTTTGAATGCTCTCCAAAGACAAGAATGCTGTGTACTTATGCTTAGGCTTTGCAATCCACAAGTTGTAATTCACTTCCCTTTGTGCCAACAATGACAGGGAAGTATAGTGAAATATAATTTAAGTTGATTTTGTAAGTAATTGTAAAAACAAATGGCCACCCAACTTCACTGAAACATGGATATTACCTAAGCCTCAGAGGCATGGGGCTGCCCACAAGCCCAGCTCAGGAACCTGTTTAAGCCTTCAGAGTCTTACATGTGGGTCCCTCAGTGGGTCTATCTGTCTTCTGTTGATCCTTGGGAGAATGTATTTCAACAATAAGTGGTATTAGAAGTGACTAATTAGCAAGGTTTGTAAACATAAGCAGTAGTAAACTCAGAGAGGTATTTCATTAGGCTCTTTTGTTGAAATCCTTTGATCTTGATATGTATTTAGCTAACGGGGTTCTTACTGTTTCAGAAGGGAATGTTTCTTATCCGCGTCACCTGCCTCATCCTGAGGGACGAGGGTCAATGTCTGGACAGGAACCCAACTCCTTTCCTGCCAACTACTAAGTTGCTGATATCATTTATTTATTTATTTTTTCTGACATTAGCTTTCAAAAACAATCCTACTCTTTGGGAAAAGTAACTTGTGGTAAGATATTTTGAGTATTATTCCTATTTTGTAGCATATTATATGTTCTTTAAGCATCTAATTTTCCTTTAAATGTCTAATTTTTCAATAATTCCAGAAACTTTTACAAAACTATAGAAAAATTACTTTCTATAATGGAAGTTACAGGTAAGGTGAGCCTCCCTTAACAGAGCTGTTTGACTTTACAATAAACTTTGATAGAATATGCCTTTTAGTAGCAAGCTGGTAAGAAATTACTGAAAATCAAAATTATACATATGGATGTTATTCATATTTGTAGTTTTATTCAGAACTTAAGTGTAAAGATATTGTTTGTTTTGTGCTGCAATAAAGGAATATCAGAGGCTGGATAATTTATAAAGAAGAGAGGCTTATGTGACTCACAGCTCTGCAGGCTGTATTAGATGCTTTTTTTTTTTTGAGATGGAGTCTCACTCTGTCACTGAGGCTGGAGTGCAGTGGTACCGTGTCAGCTCACTGTAACCTCCGTCTCCTAGGTTCAAGCAATTCTCCTGGCTCAGCCTCCCAAGTAGCTGGGATTACAGGTACCCACCACCATGCCCAGCTAGTTTTTATATTTTTAGTAGAGATGGGGTTTCACCATGTTGGCCAGGCTGGTCTCAAACTCCTGACCTCAGGTGATCCACCCACCTCCGCCTCGCAAAGTGCTGGGATTATAGGCATGAGCCACAGCGCTGGGCCGACTAGATGTATTTTCTTCTGGTGAGGCCTCAGGAAGCTTACAATGATGGAGGAAGTCGAAGAGGGTGGAGGGTGTCACATGGCAAGAGCAGGAGCAAGAGAAAAAGAAAGGAAGTACCAGCTCTTTTTAACAATCAGATCTCACGGTAACAAACACGGGGGAGAACTCATTACCACGAGGACAGCAACAAGCCATTCATGAGGGATCCACCCTCATGACCCAAACACCTCCCACTAGGCCCCACCTCCAACACTGGTGACCACATTTCAACCTGAGATCTGGAGGGCACACACATCCAAGCTACATCAGATATTGAGGATATTTTATAGGTAAGGATATTAAGACCAAGAAAGATTGCGAATTACTCACAGTTAAACAGCAAGTGACAGAACAAACAGGGAACTAAGAACAGAAACCAGTTTTCATGGCTGAGAACCACCCTCCCAAGAACTGCCATTCCTTACTTCATAAACCATGATGTAACCCTAGTAGTGGGCACATGCTCATATCCAGTGGTAAAAGCTTACAGAAGTGATGGTACAGGCAGTGATGAAGGGCTCCTCAAGTTAGGCAGAAGAGGCTAGAAATGATGTAATAGCTGTAAGAGCTGTGTGTCAGGATCCCAGGTTTGGTAATTGGCTTGGAGAGCTCTTATAGGACTCAGCATATGGTCATACTCACAGCCAAGTTCTATCACAGGGAAATGATGCAAAGCTAAGGGAAAAGGTGCACAGGGGCAAAGTCTTGGGGAAACCAGGCATAAGCTGCCAAGGTCCTCTCCCAGAATAGTCATAAGGGATATGCTTAATTCTCTAGCAACAAACTGATAACACGTGATATGTTGGGAAGCTCATTAGAGACTCAGGGCCCAGGACTTTTACTGGGAGCAGGTCACGTAGGCAGAGCCTCTGATTGGTATGTATCAAAATTTCAGACTCCAAGAAGGAAAGCAGGAGTGCAGCATGAACCACATTGTTTAGCATGAGGAGGGGAAACATTCTAAGTTCTGGATATACAGGCTCTGAGATGACAGAGGGAATCAAATTAGGAGGATTACATTTTTAAAAAACTGATTCTACTAAAATAGAAAAATAATAAATAAATAAATAAATAAAATCAGGTTGAGGTAAGTCTAATAAGGTTGAAAAAAAATAGAAAAAAATAAAACTGATTCTAGCCAGGCTCAGGTAGCAGGTGCTGATAGTCTCATTTACTCTAGAGGCTGAGGTTGGAGGATCATTTGAGTCCAGGAGTTCAAGGCCAGTCTGGGCAATGTAGCAAGACCCTATTTCTAAACAAGAAAAAACTCTGACTGTAATATGAAGTTCATATCCATGGTACATCTGTAGTGTAATCACTAGAGAATTAAAGTAAATCATATAATTGGAGAACTAGAATAGAGATGGAATTTTGACTTTGTATTAGTTGTGAAGGACACACTGTTAAGAGATAATGTTAACATGAAAATATTAACGTTATTAAAAGGTGGCACGCGTCTGTAGTCCATGCTGCTCAGGAGGCTGACACAGGAGAATCACTTGAACCCAGGACACGGAGGTTGCAGTGAGCCGAGATCGCGCCATTGTGCTCCAGCCTGGGCAACAGAGCCAGATTCCATCTCAAAAAAAAAAAAAAAATATGGTATATGTATCAGGTAAATTTTTTAAAGTACCTGAATTCACAACTGCTCATTGAAATTAGGTAATTCTTCACTTGAGCTCTCTAACCTAGTCTTGACTTTCTGACTTTTAAACAACATAAGTAGCTAATTTTTTCTTATTTGTGTGTAAGCATAATGTGACTATAATAATATTTATAATAAAAAATCTCTAGAGGTTTGTTTTCTACATGGGACGAGGGTCCTAATAGGTATAGATGTAGAAAGGAACATATGAAATGGTGTCTGCTGAAGTGCTGAGGTGCCTTCTAGTCTTTGAACCAACCCAGTGAACTCATGTGCGTACCTAGACTTCTAAACATTCTAACATAAAACCTCTTCCTCACTGATGATCTACATATATGAGTAAATGTCAGCTACCTAGGGGTATCCATACCCTATCTCTAGCCATAGTGGCTTCTAAGAGTCCATATTTATAGTTACATTTCCTCTGTATAGCTACTAAATTATTCAAGTCCTATTTATCGGAGGTGTATGATTGCTTTTGATTGGCAATATTACCATTTCACTTAGCCAAGGCAATTTTAAAAAATTCCTCATGTGTTTTATTTTCTAATGAAGCTGTTCTCTTACTTGTGTGGGTAGAAAATATAGTAACAGGTTTGGGATGACTTTGAATTGCATATGTGTGTGGGCCAAGTGGTGATGCAGTAGTATTGTAGTTATATGAAGAAAACTGCTTCATAAATATGCATTCTGGAGATGACATTCTTATGTTATACAAATTGGATGTGTCAGGATTTTAAATGTCACCCTTGCATTTAATGCAAGAAGTTCCTGACTACAGCTTTCTTGACTTTCCTTAGACGTGACCACAGAAACTTACTTTCTTCCTTGCTGCCAAAGAGTGAGACATCTCTTATTTCCCTCTTCTGTGCCCTCCTGGCTCCCCCTTATTCCTTTTATGCCCAGCTCTCAGCATCTCTCTAAATACCAAGGCTCTCACAGCAGCAAGAAGTGGGGAGAGGGCCTGGGTGTCCTTCTTTCCACCTGGCTTCACAAAACAGAAGAGCTGACAGATAGGGTGGCTCATGCCTGTAATCTCAGCACTTTGAGAGGCCAAGGTGGGAGGATTGCTTGAGGCCAGGAGTTTGAGATGAGCCTGGGCAACATAGCAAGACCCTGTCTTTACAACAAATTAAAAAATTACCTGAGTGTGGTGGTGTGCACCTGTATTCCCAGCTACTTGGGATACTGACGCAGGAGGATTGCTTGAGCCCAGGAGTTCAAGGCTGCAGTCAGCCATTATCACACCATTGCACTGCAGCCTAGGCAACAGAGTGAGACCCTATCTCTAAAAAACAAAACCAAAACCAAAACAACAACAAAAACAGAAACAAACTTAGAAGTTCAAATAAGAAAATTAACTTCTCTCTCTTCCATGTGACTGTTTGTTGTTAGTTGTTTAAATTCACATCCCACTTTATTCTCAAACAAAGGCACTCTAGGTAGGCATCCCAATTATTCCAGTAGCATAAATAGTTGATGATGTCAGGAAGCAAAGAAGATATGGGAAGCAAAATCAAAGCCAAGGAAAAATAAGTAGGATAAATGTATATTTTAATGTCTTTTACAGTTGACAAAGGTGGATTAGGAATTTGGCTCTTAGATTTCTAGCAGTGAAAGTGAAGAGGAAAACGTGAATGTAAAGATACAAAATATCCGTAAGATAAAACCCCAAGTTTTCCTAATACTAAAACCTAAGACAAGTTTCTTCCATGGATCTTCTTCACCAGTAATGTAAAACTCAATAACTTAGACAGCATCCTTTTCAGATGTAGAGTGGGAGACTCCCAAGCCTACTGGTGAGACTGTCGTCTGACTCTGACATCATCAATATACGGTTATTTACGTAGTGCACAAACCTAAGTGAGGACAAGCAGTTCTGAAAGGGCCAATTATCCCAAGTACACAAGTCTACTGAGAGTGAAATGCAGGAAATTGTGAGGAACAGGCAGTCCCTATATCCTTTAGGCAATTACTTTCATGGATATATTTTTCCCAACTGGGCTTTTGATAAGAATTATCCAACCCAGAGTCTTGGCTTATAGTCTCTGACTGAAACTTGGAGTGCAGTGTTGCCAACATATTTGGGAATGGAGGAAGGGTGGAGTTATTTTGCCCTGATGAAATTTAAGGACACATTCCTAAATGGATAGCCACTGTGGTTTCGCTCAGAGATGAAATGAAGGAGGATCAACCAGCAGGGCTAAAAATCTTTCTCCAAAAATAACTCTGGATCCACTTTAAACCAACGTGGGATACGATTCTAACTCAGGTCACTTAACCTTCAGAGCAGTTATTTGTAAACGTTTCAAATTTGGGCTAGGACTCATGAAACCATCCCATTGCCTAGAAATGAAATGCCATGAAAGCCTATTGTGCTGTCCCCACTGGAGAAGTCTTAAACTGTGTCATGCTGAGTGCAATTAATCACCCATGAGCAACAAATCCTTAGGAACCTCGCATTTGGTACAGAATAGCTGAAAAAAATAAACTCTAGAGATGATGCTTAAATCTTGGTCACATTCCTTCCCATTTCAAAACAGAGACAAGAGAACCTATAGAATATTTTGGGTTCCTTTCTCTAAAGAATAATTTTCTAATAGGCAGGCCGATGTATTTGAAAATAGAATTTAATTCAACATTAACTAATGGTTCAAAGTGAGGATATTATTTAGAGCCAATATTTGTTTCTGATACTTCTTGGAATGCTTTCAAATGTGTTCACAACTACTTTTGGCATAGTACATGGCTTCAGAATGCCAGTTTTTCACTTTAACCTTCAAAGTATGCTAGTGTAATAGAGAAGCCCATTTCAAAATTTCAAAGCAATACACATAATTAGCATTCTCCATGTGTAGTGGACTTATATTCAGAAAGAAAAAAATGTCTCTAAATACTTGGCATTTGATAAGAAAAAAATTACAGACATTTAATACAATGAAAACTATTTTATTTCAAAGATTACAAAGTTAGATGGAAAATGCTGATAAGAGCTTGCTTTCCATAATGACTTTAGTCTGCTCCTTAACCTCTGACATCTCTTGCCACGTCTCTGTTGCCAGGCAACAGCAGAGAAATAAAACCTGTGTGAGTAAAGGAAGTTCCCAAAATAAGAATGGGGAGGGGGGAGGGATAGCATTAGGAGATATACCTAATGTAAATGACCAGTTGATGGGTGCAGCACACCAACATGGCACATGTATACATATGTAACAAACCTGCACGTGGTGCACATGTACCCTAGAACTTAAAGTATAATAAAAAAATAAGTAAAATAAAAGTGAAAGAAAAAGAATGGGCTGTATTCTAGAAGCTGGTGAGCCAGTTATTTAGAAATTTAAACACGTTTTTTATATTAAAAATATAAATGGTAGCATAGTACCCAAGACAGCGATTGCAAGCCTAGTTAACGCATAATTCCCTTTAAGTAATGAAAAGCAGCACCTTTCCTCTTCAGTATAACTTGATTCTCTTGTCCAAAATGCCATATTCCAGGAAGTAAGAAAATGCCACTAACAGCCAAAATAGATGTTATAAAGTCCTTGTATTACAACATGTCCTTCTTACTCAGAGGGACAGTTAGATGAAGCCACAGACCATGTATTCTCATTCTAAATATAATTTTAAAGCTTACCGATTTGATTTGAAGGGTGACGAAGGATGGTAAAAGGAGGCCTGCAGAAAAAATCAAGATGTGATCGCTGACAGCCTGAAGCCACGATAGGATAGGGAAGGCAGACAAATCAAAGCACAGTTGTCTATCACCTTTTCCAATAAGGTAGGCAGTGCTGCTTACCTGTAGACCTGAGAGCATCACTGTGTTATATCTCCTTATAAGAATTACAATCACCATCCCACAGCCGACAAAATCGTGCTTTTTAAAATAACTCACAATTGTGCATTTTAGAAAACTTGATACATAAATCGCTAACATTTAAAAGAAAACAGCATTGACTACACATTTGAAGGGAGTATGCATTCAGCTCCAAGCAAAGTTCATCCAGCTACAGTAACAAAAATTCGAGCGTTCTGCAAAGCTGAAGTTTACCATTAAAATATAAACGAATTACACCTATACTTTATGCGATGTTGCCATGGAAAAATATATTATGAATTCCAATTAGGAATGCCAGAAAAACCACTCCCCACCTAAAGGCGTGGAGAAGTAGCTGTAGAAAGCTGTCTGCCCTTAGCAAAGGTGCACAGAAAAAGAGATATTTTCCATGTAAGAGAGATTCGTGCCTCTACGTCAGTCACCAGCATGTTACTAACAGTGCAGTAAAAGGCATTTGGCCTTAAGGAGGCCATGAATTTGCACCTTTCTCATCCTTCCTCTCATCCTTTTCTCATACCTGAGGTGATCACTCATGTGGCTGCTCATTCACAATGGGGGTATCTCTAATTAGGGGGACTATTTTATATATTACACCTCAGCAACATTTTAATCTAATTGTTCATGAGCCCTGCTGACTCTTAATTACTGTTTTAGTCATGTACACAGCAGCGACAGTAATTCCAAATTACAACGTAAGTGGTTGGTATTAAGCATTGGATTAACTTTGTATAATAAATACCAATACTTGCTAAATATACTGGAGCCAGCTGACCACCTCTTTAAGATGCAGCCATCTAACTAAAAATATTCTGTTTACCAAAAGGGAGTTTAATGTTATTGTTTTGTTTTATTATTTCTTCCTTTAGATTACCTCTGTATCCGAAGGACTAATTTTGAGTGCTCCTGTTTAGATGACTGAAAATTGTTCTAAAATGCGAGGCAGTCCTGTTGAAGGAAACAGTGTCCAATCAAACCTACAGATTGTAATCAAGAGGAATTTTCTAAGATTATATTGATGGAAATGTTTCTTGGGAGATTGCATAACCAGCATTAAATCAATCTTCAAATAGTTTCTTAAGTTTTAATAATTGAAACTTTTGGGTTGTCTTCCCTAATTATTCAACTTGAGCTTTTTATAGAATTTCTTGAGTTCAGAACACATTAGGGCCATGGGAGAGCTCTTCCAGTATCTGGTGAGAAGTGATTAGCACACAACAAAACATATCCTGTAACAACTTCTAAATTCGGAAGGTTAGGGGTCTGAAACTATGGACCTTAGGAGCAAAATATTTAACCTGCTTCCTCCATTCCAGAGCCAGTGAATCTTTTGAATATCTATTGCTAGGAAGATGCCTTGGGGAAAGTTACTGGAACTTCCTTAGTTTCTCCTCATGTTGACAAATAATTAGTATCACCCACAGATGTGTTGCATTTAATTAGGGCTTGCATATGCCCTGTGGGGCCCCTAGAAATGTGGATAGACCTCTGGGGAATGGAGATCCTTATTTCACATTTACTGTTTCAAAAGGATTCTTTGATGTGTCAACAAAGCCTTTGGCTTCCTCTCATACTTTTTTTTTTTTTCACCATCCAGAGGAATTGGTAGAAACCACAGTGGAGAGAGAAGGGAAGTTTTTGGGGATTGGATGGAGATGGTACTCTCTTGAGGACTAATGGTCTTCACTTTCCACTTATGCGCCACCTAAAGAACACTGAAAACCTATGTACTCCAATGCACGTTTTTAAGTTCACGTCTAAAATTTTTATCTTAAATTTAAATGATTATACAGTATGTAATTTCAGATATTATGCATCAGTTATACTTTTTATGACCAACCAAACACCACTTTTATGTTATCTTTTAAATACTATAGCAGTTTTCTACCCATCATCATATATTTCACAAGTACAAGAACAAACTTTTGTTTTACAGATATTTTGCATCATTTCTTTTCCTACATAGACTTCTGTTCCCGTTCTACTTCCTCCTCAAAATAGTACCCTAATGTAATATTTTTATGCTTGAAAATATTTTATTGGTTACCGTCTGCAACAAAGTGAGTATATAAATTGAAATTTAAACTTAATTTTTAATTCTATTTGACTATAATATTCTCAGTTTTAAAAAATATTTTCTGGATTAAGTGATTATTACAATGATTAGTAGTACACACTTAGATATAAATGACACAAACATATTACAAACTATGATAAATAAGTATTACACATAAAAAGTAAAGTGTTATTGGAAAATAATCTCTTCGTAATGCAGGCAGAGCATTTTTCCCCACTAGCTCACGTATCTGTTGATAAATCTTACATATTGCTAAAATGGAACAGGGTTTACCAATCCTTCCTTCCTTATTTCCTTATTTACTTCTTTCCTTCCTTCCTTCCTTCTTTCCTTCCTTCCTTCCTTCTTTCCTTCCTTCCTTCCTTGCCTGTCTCTTCTCCTTCTTTCTTTCTCTTTTTTTCTTTCTCTTTCTCACTTTCTGAGATAAGCACAAATAAACTCGTTGAAGTACAAACCTACAAACCTGGATGGATATAAATGGAAGGAGAACCATATGACAGCATATAGCCTCCAGTTTGAATTAATTTATTAGTTACTTCATTTTCTCCTTCTTCAATTTGATTGAAAGGAAAAACTGAAAATGTATTTACCTTAGTGGCTAAGGATTTGTTAATCGGTCATTGAAGTTATTCTAATTATTGAAAAAAATTGTTTTCTCAAAGTCAGCACCAATCTCTTAGACAGTTTCTTCCTTCTGCCCACTAGAGGTGTTGTGTCCTGGGACAGTGCACTGTCTGCCTTGGGGATGGGGCCAGTTTGCCTTTGTATTGCCAAGTAGGAGGAAGAGGCTTGTGAGAAAAGAAAGACTGCAGATAGCAGCCACTTTCTCCGGCAGAGCTATGTGAGGATCTAGAAGCTGAGGCTCTAAAAACTGAGTCTTCACCAGGTCAGGAGGCTTACTCCTGTAATTCCAGCACTTTTGGGGGCCAAGGCCAGCAGATCACTTGATGTCAGGAGTTCGAGGCCAGTCTGGCCAGCATGGCGAAACCCTGTGTCTACTAAAAATACAAAATTAACCGTAAGTGGTAGTGTGTGCCCATAATCCCGCTACTTGGGAGGCTGAGGCAGAAGAATCGCTTGAACCTGGGAGGCGGAGGTTGCAGTGAGCCGAGATGGCGCCACTGCACTTTCAAGCCTGGGCGTGAGAGCGAGACTCCATCTCCAAATAAATAAATAAATTAATTAATTAAAAAAATAAAAAAGAGGAAAGAAAAAAACCTGAGTCTCTCTCTCTCTCTCTCTCTTTTTTTTTTTTTTGGAGATAGAGTCTTGCTCTGTCTCCCAGATTGGAGTGCAATGGCACGATCTCGGCTGACTGCAATCTCTGTCTCCCAGGTTCGTTCGATTCTCCTCCTGCCTCAGCCTCACGAGTGTCTGGGATTACAGGCACACATCACCGCGCCCAGCTAAGTTTTGTGTGTGTGTGTGTGTTTTTTTTTAGTAGAGACAAGGTTTTGCCATGTTGGCCAGGCTGGTCTCGAACTCCACCCGCCTTGGCCTCCCAAAGTGCTGGGATTACAGGTGTGAGCCACTGTGGCCAGCCTGAAAACCCTGAGTCTCTTACAACTAGACCAATTGCCAGCATATGCCTTTGAGAGAAGCTGTGCGCTCCCAGGGGCATGCATGCTCCAGTCTGAATATCATTATTGTAAATAATAAATATTTTGCTATATGGCCATTTGTTTTGAGGGAAAAGTTCTCATTATGAATTTAGTTACCCTACAGATGCTACCATTATATTAAAAAAGCCTAATTAGGTGGAGTTCTGGTATCTGTGTGCCACCTTGCCTTGTCCAGTATCTCCCCCAGCCTATTCAATATACAAGCCTTCATCGAGCTTGTGGGTAGCTGCAGGGAATTGGGGTCCTGTTTGTGGCAGGGAGTCCAGTAGGAGTGGAGGGAGTTGAGGAAGGAAGTGAGAAGTTTGATTTCCTTGGGCACTGAGATGAAGAGCTGATTTGATACAGTTGACCTATCTCAACTTCCTGACCCATTTTGTAGGTGTTTATTGATAAATGAGCTCATCTTCCTTCTGATTTCTGAGAAGGAGAAGCCCTCAGTTCAAGGGCATTACCTCCACGTGTGCCTTGATCCCCTCTCCTCTAGAACTCTGCCCTGTGACCCACCATCGGCTCCATAATCCCAACCTTTCCTTCTCTGTGATTCCTTTCCCTGGAGTTACGATTATGCTCAAGTCTGTCTTATCCTTCAGAAACAAAAGCAAACATAAAAACCCCTTTTCCTTGATTAATTTCTTGCTAGCATCCTGTCTCTCTCCTTCCCTTTCCTATTTCCTCGTCTCTAACATGGCAGAGATAATAGTAGCGGCATCATAGAGTTATTGAGGCAATTAAATGAAATAACACCTGCAACACATACAAAGCCCTATCTTCACCTGTAAGACATCAGTAAAAAATAGCAATTATTGTTATTATTAGTAGTAGTATCTATATTTATATTTAAATGTCTCCATTTCTTTAAAACTCTCATTCACTCCTGGATACACAGAATTATTAATATTTATCCCCAAAACTCAATTGAAATTGTCCTGGTGAGGCCACTTGTGACTGCATTCTAAATCTAGTGGACTCTTCTGAGCCCTTCTTTTTGTAGAAGACCTAGTTAGATCTGCTGTCTCTCTTTTCAATGGTTTCTTCTTGGTCTTCCTCAAGACGGCGCTTGTTCAACCGTTACCTGTTGTGTTTCCCAGGGCTTCATCTTTGACCCAAGTTGTTATTTTTCTCCATACTGCTTTGGGATGAGTCTTAACTTCTCCCTGGTCTCAACCTCTCCTGAGCTGCAAGCAAATATTTTACGGATTGTTAGAAATATGAATTAGATGCCTCATGGGCAACTCAGCCTTAAGCTGTACACAACAGAATGTATCATTTATCTTGTACTCTTTCAGTCTTTCCAACAACATATTTCTCTCCAGTCTCTTCTCCTTAAATGGCACCACTACCCAGCTGGGTGCCATTACTAGCAGTTAGCTAAGCTAGAAAGCAGGATTCAGGGCAGACCCCTCCTTTCCTAGTTGGACAGTTGGTGCAGTCAACACTAGTGCATTGAGTGGAGACTATGTGTCAAGTAATGGGACGTCAGGTCCTGTCAGTTTTTTCTCCTGCATATTCCTCAATCCATCTTGCCTTTTCCCACCTCTACTATTATTGCCCTAAGAATAATTTATTCCTATAATAATGATAATAACTTCATTGTTACTATTAATATTATTATTTCTTGCTTAAAGAATAGCAAAACTCTCCTACTTGGTCTTCCTGCCACTAACCAGTCTTACATTTCTCCAGCCTTTTCTCCGGAATGCCGTCAAAGTGGTAGCTCCAAAATACAAATAGAACTGTGTTGCTCCCCTGACTACGATCCATTGCCCACAGGGTAAAACTCAAGGACTTACCTCAATATGCATAATTGTCAATCACTTGGGCCTTACTTGCTTCTCTTCAAAATGGTCCTGTCCTCTCGTCTTACGGATTCCCCATATTAGTGCCTATTTCAAGGATCCTGTGGCTTTTCTAATCCATTTGACCCTTCTGTCTGGAATCCCTTCCCCTCATCCTCTGCCCATCCATCTGGTAAGACTCAGCTCAGCCTAGGTTAGGTGCTGTCACACTACCTGAGCTTATTTCCAGCAAACCATTCCCTGCATTAAAAGAAAGGATTGGTTCACATAGCAGTTGTCCCACTAGACAAGAAACATTTCCATTTCTCCCACCAAAGCAGAGACCCACACTTTTATTTCATCTCTGTATTCCTGCTACTTAATACTGTAGAGTACTAAGTCATGCAGTAAGTGCTCAATAAACATCCGAAGAAGGCTGGATGGGAATACAGAGAAAGTATCAAGTATCAGAGGGTTCTGATGGGATCTGCAGTGGTGTGGGAGGATGAGACATCCTCAGGGGCTTCGTGGAGAGACAGGGTCTGAGCTAGTGGCTGTCACATACAGGCTGTTCAGGTTCACTGTCATCATTGTCAATACTTCCATATCATCACCACCACCATGGTTAACATTGATTGGGTTCTGACAATGGACCAGGTATTATTACACTCTTTAGATAGCTGATTTTATTTAACCTTCATTTCTAGCTCTATGAGGTTGGTACCCCGTCCCATCCCCTTTCTAAATATCAAAAAACTTACAGAAAAGTAACTTTAACTTGCTCTAGGTCGCACAGCTCATAATTGGTAGAGGGAGAAATGGAACCAAGTCATGTGAATAATGCTTCTCTTTTCTAAGCTACTTATGATCCCTACTTTCCTTGTTTAACTCCTGATCATCCTTCAAGTCACCACTCAATGTGCATACAGAGCAACAAAGCAAGTTATATTTTTAAATCTTTTTTTAACTTTTAATTTTGAAATAGTTTTAGATGTACAGAGGAGTTATAAACTCAGTACAGAGAGTTCCTATATGTATACATTCAGCTATCCCTAATGTTAGCATCTTATAAATACACAGTACAATGAACAAAACTAACAAACTGACATTGGTACCACACTGTTAACAAAAGGCAGATTTTGTTTAGATCTCACAATTTTTCCACTGACGTTCTTTTTCTGTTCCAGGACCCAATCTGGGATCCCACTTTGCACACTAGTTGACTCATTAGGATCTCCCTGGTCTCCAACCCGTGGCGGTTCTTCAGTTTTCACCTGTCTTTCATGACTTTGACACTTTTGAAGAGTAACTCATCATTTTGTAGACTGTCCCTCCATTTGGGTTTGTCTCATGTTTCCCCATGGTTAGATTGAGGGTATGCATCTTGGGAAAGAATCTATACCCTCTGTCATATCGGGGGCACATGCTGTCTATGTGTCTTGTTGCTGATGATGTTAACTTTGATCACTTGGTTAAGGTGGCTTCTGCTGGCTTTCTCCACTGTACTGTTAACATGTTTCCCTTTGCGATAATAAGTATTTGAGGGGAGATACTTTGAAACTATGCAGTTTAAATTTACAACCGCTAACGTTAGCATTCATCAGTGGATCTTCTCTGTAGCGATTGTTACTGTGGTTTCCTAATGGTGATTTTTCTATTTTATTCATTCACACTACAACTATTAGCTGGAATTAGTCTATAAGGAAGAGTTGTTTCTTTTCCTCCTTTTATTTTATTTTTTTTTCATTTATTTTTAGGAGTATGGACTCATGGGTATTTACTGGATTCCTTGTGTTATAATCCAATACTACCTTCATTTTATATTTTTGTTCATATTGTTCAGCCTTGGCCATTAGGAGCTCTTTCAGGCTGGCTCCTGTGTCCTTTCTATAGCCCCCGTCCCCTTTTTAAAGCGTTTCCTTACTTTCTGCTACCAAAAGGATGCTCCAGATTGAGAAATGAAGCAAATTTTAAAAATTAATTACAACTCTGTATCATATGAGAAAATTAAAATTTCTCATTGGACATGTCATGCAGTTGATCACTAGTCTTTTAGAAGCTTGGTGCTTCTCATAAAAGATTTGCCTTATGTGACCATAAGGAAACCACAGTGTAAAGCCTTGGAAATTACCCTAATGTAAAGCCTTGGAAATTACCACGTAGAGTATGGAATGTTACATTCCAGTCACATAACAATACTTGCCATTTAATTTCCTTTCAACAAATGTGCAAATGTTCCCCTTTCTGATCAACGTACCTGAACAAATGTCGATTTTCAGAATGGTGCGGCGAATGGTGCAGCAGGCATCCTGCAGTGTTCTCTAGGAATTTTAGGATCTGCATGCTTAATTCCTCTATCTAGAAGAACTTGTACTTTACCTGAGGCTTTGACTTAGTTCATAACCAGTCGTCTCTTCCTGCAGAGTGAGTTAAGTTTGAAAAAGTTAAAATTAAAAAGTTGCTCTTATCAAGCTGTTTGTACTGCCAAAATAGTTTAGACTTTCTATATGTATCTCTGAGGGAGCTTGTTCTTAAAAATAAACTGTATGATAGGGATGAGAGTTCTTCACTCTTAAAGTTACTGAATCTAGATTAGTGTCAATTATGGCTGTTCTTCACCCATCACTCATCAGGCTGTTGCTATGCCATTAATCAAGGGAACCCATCTAATTTTAGGTTTAGCTTTAATCAGCTCTTGTGCTATTTCCATTTTTATATCATCCTTTTATACAAACACCTTAGATTACTTTCAGCATTTTTGTAAGTCATAGTTGCAGAAAAACCTAATCCAGCAAATGAATTTTGAGAGGACTTGTAGGAAAAGGAAATCATATTGGGAATGGTGGTATTGTGTAAGGTCAATAGAGGCATATTTTCACATCTGGATGGTGTCATAGTAACTGAGCCAAAGATCAAAATACAATGAAAAGAAAAATCATATAAAGGAAGGCTAAAACACATGCTCATTCTACAGAGTGCATAAAGGCAAAAATTTTAAATATAGTAACCAAGGTCATAGTATAGGTATAGTATAACAACTTTTTTTCTGGTCTTACTAGCAAAACTGTCAATTATGTGGTAGATGAAAAAGATTTTATTTGGATTATGTACTAAGAATCTGAGATAGTAATTAAAACATCCATAATTTTGTTTAGCCTTCATAGGATTTTTTCTAAGGAGGTAACCAAGTAAATGTTGTGTGATTGATATGAACTGCAAGAGGGTTTCAAATTACATCAAATAATCATGAGTTTACAAAAAACATCCATAAGTTTATTTGTGGAATGATTATTCGGAACTCAGAAGATACTTTCGTTTAGAAACACTGTTTCACTTCTTGGTGTCCCAGGTGATTGGATAAGAGCCTAATTAATCCATGACATGCTTAAAGTATGGACAAACTGTAGTGTTTCCATTATAACAAATTGCCAGTTTTTCTATTGCTGCTATGACGCTCTGCCTTTAGCATCCTATCTCTAGTGGCTATTGAGTTAGCTGGGTGTTCACAGCTCCAGTATAAGATTTCTCCGTCCTTGCAAGGCCGGTGGAGAAGTAAGGACTTCCTACAGTTAAGATAGACACTCCCTTTTGTCTTTCTCTCTGCAAAAAGTCTGTGTTCCAAATTAAGAAATCTGAGAAATTTCCCTTCTCCATTTATTTGTAAATAGGGCTTTTAATAAGTCAAGGCTTAATGATATAAGAACATTTCATTGTCAAAACCTTGATCATCTGTGTTCTTGGTCTGCAACTTTGGAGTAACTGTTCAACTGTATAAAAGTAAAACTGTAGCCAAATATTTTGAAGATCAAAATGTCCTCTACAGAAAAAAATTGTTTATTCATCTTCATGAGGAGCACATGCCAAATTATTCTTTTTTTGAGAGCTTATACAGAAATGATCCTGGACACTTCACTTTAGCAACAATCACTTAATTAATTCCAGACACTATGTCATGTTGGCAAGGAAAATACTCATAATATTCAAAAAACTCATACTTGATGTAGTCTAATTGAATTACAACACTGCTGTTAAAGACAGCAAGTTCTACACTACAAGACAACAAGTTCTACACTACACAACAAGTTCTACACTTGTAGAATATGAATGTTTGTCCTGTTACGCCCTCTTCTACAGAATGAATCTTAGGAAAGTTAATGTATTTTTACTTAAGTATTAATGATAGTAGCTAACTGATATGTGCCGACTATGTGTTAGGCACAGTTGGAGGAGTTTAATATATCTGATGCTGAAAGAACCCCATGAAGTGGGTCATGTGGTCATTTCCATTTTGCAGTGAAGACACTGAGGCCTTGAAGGTTAAGAAACTTACTTCACAGCCAGCAACTTCCAGAACCAGGTTTAAACTCAACTCTGACTAACCAGGCTCATCTCTTAACATCCAGACCATGCAGCTTCTACATACTAAATAAATACATCATCATTCTGCATACTATAGGTGTACACTCTCCACAAAAGTATAATGGTGTCTGGATACCAATGTCCCAATCTGTCACCCATTTCCAAGTGTTTATAAGGCTCATTTCTGCTTCCCATTTAAAAGGGCCTCATAATTGTTCCTTTAGGAATTGGGATACATTTGCAAATCCCTGATCTTAGTGGTTTGGGTCCAGACTCCAATAAGTCCTCATATCTGTCACAGTGTTCTGTTTCTGCATTGGTGAAAAGAAGCTCACCCATTAAATGATGATTTTTTTTTTTAAACAAACGTATCAGAGTGCATTCATTCAAAGGCATGTTGTCTTCTTGCAAGTAAAAATCCATGCAGATAAGTGCAGTTCTATCATTTACCTGGTGGTGAGCTCAGAGAAGTCACTTACCTTATCTTCTGTAAGGTGGGTATAAGAGATTGGCAGGTTTCCTGAAATGTAAGTGACAGAATGTATGTCAAATGCTTGCAAAGTGCCTGGCACATACTAAGCGCTCAATAAATTAGTTGCTATTGTGAGTGAAGATGGTTCTGTTCAAAATCTTGTTGGAACTACTTTTTGAAGTCCCTTCCAAACTAGTACATGAAGCTGTTCTAAAGAATTTAGTTGAGTTTGTTTATAGTTAAAACTCAGGGTTTTGTTTTGTTTGTTTATTTTGATGCTCAGTGGATCTGACCCCATTGACCCCCTTATTTATTAGCTCAGTGCTAAATCATTTTGGCTTCTTCCAAAAACCAGTCCATCTCCAACATCATGAGTATTTGCAATTTTTAAAGTGATTCCAAATGAGGCCTGTATTCTTGAGAGAACTTCTCAAGTAAATGCTATAAAAATGTTTTGAGTGCCTGGGCACAGTGGCTCATGCCTGTAATCCCAGAACTTTGGGAGGCTGACACGGGTGGATCATTTGAGGCCAGGAGTTCAAGACCAGCCCGGCCAACCTGGTGAAACCCCTTCTCTACTAAAAATACAAACATTAGCCAGGTGGTAGTGGTGCACGCCTGTAATTCTAGCTACTCGGAAGGCTGAGGCAGGAAAACTGCTTGAGCCTGGGAGGTGGAGGGTTGGGGTGGGCCGAGATTGTGTCACTGCACTCCAGTCTCAGCAAGAGAGTGAGACCCTGTCTCAAAAACAAAAACAAAACAGACAAGGGTTTGGGGCCATTTTTAAGCTTTTCTGAATTGTGTGTGCTACAAGACTAGAAAAAAGCATGTTAGGAAAAGCCCACATGTTGATATCTATTTTCATATGCTTTTTAAAATATCTGAGGCCTGTTACCTCAGAGCAGATGCCATTTCCTGCACTTAGCACTTTCCACCAGGCAACGTTATCAAGTCTGCAGACCCAGCAGACCCGCGAATCAGAACTCCTGGCTGCTTCGTCCCAGCATTTCTGGGAAATGGATCTATAAGCTCAGCACACCTCCCAACAGTCGAGAGCCATCTTCTTTACTTCGTCACATGGGCTGGTTCTCCAAGGGCCTTCCTGCTCAGCTTTTGCAGCTATATGTCCACAGAGGCGAGAGGAAGGAGGGAGACCCCAGGGGCCCCCCAGCTGTGCTGGCAGAGAGAGAGTGGCCATGTGGTGTTATTGTGAGCCCCCGTCATCACTGTGACACACCATTAAATGGCATTGAGAGCTTACTGAGTGCTTTTTTCATGAATTATTTCATTTAATCCTCTCAATGATCCTTGAAGCAGGTTTAGTCACTCAGTTTATAAATGAGAGAGCAGATAAAAGGAGATGAGGCAATGCAACTCAAGCCAAGGTCAGAGAGCTGGGAGGGAGGAGGGGGCAGAGGGCAGGTCTGTGGACTCCATGTTTCCTGCTCTGTTCCCCACACTGGTCCATGGGCAGACAGAGAAACTCATTGTCTCTCGGGCTTTCCCTCAGTTCATCACAGATCACTGTACAAATGTCGCTTATTTTTCCGCCCTCTAACTTTCCTAATGAGATTAATCATTGGCATCCAGGGAGCAAATGTGAATCAGTATCAAAGTTTAAAGCCTGATCCTCTGAGCTGAAGAATAGTTGAGTCATTCTCCCGCCTCTTGTGGCAGCATTTCAACACCAAATGTTCCTACTCCAGCAGCACCGCTAGGGAAAATTAAGGTTTTGGTTCCTGGAAGATAAAGTGTCATCAGCAGCTCTGGCTTGTCCCCTACCCAGAGTAGCTGCTCCATTTATGTTTGCAAAAGATATTGATATATATTTGAGTGTCCATCGCAAGCTTCACTTAAATGTCCAAGATCCGAAAAGCCTTGTTGATTTTTTGTCTGTTTGTTTGCTTTTTCCTTTGTATCCAGCAGAAGTAGTGAGCCCCTGGCTACCAACTGTGCAGGCTGAAACCTAACCATTATGTACTGTCCTGATTCCAATAATGACAGTCCATCAACACTTATTTATTGTAAATATTCACTGAGTGTCTCCTACATGCCAGGTGGTGTGCAGGTTGGGGACACAGTGTTGAGTGGAAGCAACCCAGGTTCCCTATTGGGACCTGCACCTAGTGAAGGGAGACAGTGGTTCGTGGAATCATCATACACGCTAACGCATAGGGGTGATGTTTGAAGCAGAGGGACTGATGCTACCAGAACCCTTGCTGAGGATGTGTGACCTAGTTAAGGAAGCTGAAAAAGAGGAATGGAAAGATGGCTGGGCCGAGGGGAGTGGAGGAAGGGAACACTTACAGTATTGAGGCTGCATTTGAGAGTGCTGTCCTCAGCTGAGAACACTGGGATTGGAAAGTTCTAGGCAGGGGTGACAGCATCACCTTCGTATCTCTGAGTGCTCACTCATGTCCTGGGAAGCTGGTTTAGAAACCTGAGAAGAGACTATTTCAGGATAAGATGTTGGGCTGGGGTTGGGGAGATGTGGACAGAGCCCAGAGATTATTTAAGGCGAAGTACAAAGGACTTGGTGATAGATCTGACAAGGGGGTTAGGGAGGGTAAGGTCCAGGAGATGCTGGGTTTCTAATTTGCATGGGAATTTGTGGTTTCATTCACTAAGGTCTCTACGACCTTGTGCTAGGATGTTTTTCAGTTCCTTTTAGGGCTAACGTGCCATGCTACTTATTCTGAAAAATACAAATATGAGTAAAAGAGACCCACTGCCCTCACAGAGCTTACAATCTAGCCAGTCAGTGCAGGGGGAGTGGTTAAGATATACCTCTACCGACTCACTAACTCCTGATGTTTTCTCGAAGTATGGAGGTTGCATAAATTTGGCAATGGTCAACATACACAAATGCCCCCTCCAGAGGGTGACTAGGGGATGGGAGGCCCTGGAACTTGGGTGCCCTGGTGGAGGCAGAGGCTGGGGATGAGGAGATCGATGGAGAAATAACCTGGCGACGTTTGAAAGGGCACTGTGAATCACTGAAGAAACCTTAAAGCAGACCAAATGGAAAAACACAGCACAGGCGTCAAGCCTGAAATGACAGAATCTAAAACTCATCTTTAGTGGGCACGCCAAGCGCAATCAAAAGAAGTGAGCCATGTCATGGGAGCAAGTGGGATGACAGTGATTTGTGAGGACAAAGGGTGGATTGCGACATCTTCTCCTCCAACAGCCCCTTAAAAGTATTCACTGCTTGATGGTGGCTAAATCTTTATAAATATCACCATGGCAACCATTGATATGAAAAATAATGTTAGCCTGGACACTTCTGCTTCAGATGATCTGACATTTTCCACTGCAGTGGTCATTGCCATTGTTTGTGCACATGAGTAAAGAGGGCCCTGCTTGAATCCTGTCACAATTTCTTTTGTCCTCAGAATATAAATGCTCATTAAATTGCCCCTGGTGTTAACAATGGCCCAGTGGCATTTGGGGAGGGGTGGCTTTACCATTCTTCCCTCTCATCTCTGGGTGTGTGGTGGGAGAGGAACCCTACTGGTGTCTCCAGGGTTGGCTCAGGTGTGAGGAGTGGGGTTTTTCTTAGGGTGATTGGGAGGCGCTGCCTAAATCAGTTCCATGGTTGGAGGGGAGCAATGTATGTTGCATATAACTATGTCACATTTTTATCATATATCCACCATTCCCTTAGATTTAGTTTCTTCCTTCCATATCTCCTTCCTGTGTCTAATCCCAATACCGGGCAAGCTAACTCTTCAATTTCATACTTGTATCCCTCTAATAATCCTTCCAAAAGAGTTCCATATTTTATAATCTCTGTGCTTTTTAAAATTCTTTCATTCCACACACAGATTGAATGCCTTCTCAATGCCAGGCACTGTTCTAGATGACCGGACCCCTGTTTTTGTGGGACTTATGTCTGGAATGGCAGAAGACAGACAATAGACATAATCAATAAGGAAATTATATGCCATGTTAGGTCATGGGAAAAAAGGAGAGTGGGATAAGGCAACGGGTGCTGGGGTAGCCCCATCACAGTTTTGTTTCTACTGTGTATATTTAAGGTGTGCAGGGTAGGCCTCTCTGAGAGGTGATGGGAGCAAAGACTTGAAGTAGGCGAGAGCATTAGTATTTCCTAGAGAAGAGATGATTCCAAAGCTGATGGTGAGAATGCACCTGGCTTGTGTGAGGAACGGCAAGGACAGAGTGCCTGGAGTGAGATGGGGAGTGTGGCTGGCAGATATGTTCAGAACGGTGGGGCTGGATGGGGTGAGGGCAGATAACACGGCCCCCAGAGGCTTTGAACAAGAGTGACGTGATCTGGCTTGTTTTACCAGGCTGACAGTATCTTCTGGTTGAAGAATGACTATAGGGGTCTCAGGGCGGCAGCAGAGACAAATGTGCTGAGATGTTGCTGTAACCCAGACAGGAGATGGTGATGGTTTGTACCAGGGTGCCAGAGGCAGGTGCAGTGAGAAATGGCTGATTCTGGGTATGTCCTGAAGGTAGAGTCAGCAGGATCCACTGATGAATGAGAGCATTCTCCTTTGGCTTTTTTCTCAAACTCTTAACTTGTAGGATGCTCTTCTTGGTCAAATGGATACATCTTTATACCAGGATCGCATTTTGGGCACAGGTTTTTGAAATTAATATCCCTTTTCTGTAGAGGAAATTTCAAGGGAACCTATGTAATTGTGTAGGGGCAGTTTAGCATCATGGTGAAGAGCATGGACTCCACAATAAAATTGCCTGATTCTACTACTCACCAAATATGAGGCCTGAGACAAGCTACTCAACCTCTTATTTGCGTCAGTTTTTTTAATCACCTGTAAAATATGGATAATTATAGTTCCTACCTCATAGAATTGTGAGGAACAAAGAGATAATGTGCACAGAAATCCCTTAAAACACTGTGTGGCACACAGCAGAGGTAAATAAAAGTTAACAATAATAATTATAATTTTATTAGCAGTTGCCTTACGTTCTTTTAGTAGCTTCTTAGACTATAAACAACCTGCATATTCTTTCTAAATTAGTGACTTTTTGGAAGACTTTTTCTGTTCTCTAAATGTGTCCATAGTAGTAGAAATAGTCTTTCCTTAACTCTGTTTCTCTTCTTTGTAGCCAATGCAATGTGTTCTCATTGGAGTATATTATTGTGTTACAAAGTTACTGCTCTGAAAGTCAAAACAGTTGAATATTGGCAATTTCATATGATTTAACTGAATATCGGTGTGTATGTATTTATTTGACTGTCTAGTTAGAGGCTTTAGAGGACTAACTCAGTAGTCAGACTACCTGAGCTTGCATCCTGGCTCTGATAGCCAAATCTGTGTAACCTTGGGCACCTTGTTGAAACAGCCTCTGCCTCATTGACCTCTTTTGAAGATAAGGGTAATAATAGATTCCAACTTGGAGGGTTCTGGTGATGGTGAAAGCTATTCATCTGGAACAATAGCTTGTAAAACAGTTCCTCATATAAGGTAAATGCTCAGTAAATTTTAGCTCTTAGTGAAAACAGAGATCCCTGGGCCGGGTATCGTGATGTAGCAGTATCCCAATCCAATTCATAAAACGTCAGGTTATATTCACTTAGACACAATTTCCTACAGGCTCCTCTAGTTTTTCAAAGATTTTTATCTGTTTCATCAAAAAGTACCTGTTGTAACCTTCTATTATTCATCATCTGAGACAACCACCAGTGCTCGTGTGTAACTTCTACACATGACATGGAAAGTTGGAATAAAACCACAAATGATATTTTTTTCTTTTGGATGTTTAAAGAGTTGCTGAAATTATAGTCACGATATTTAACGTGTGATGAGTTCTTTATGCCTGCTGTGAAATATGCCAGCATTTTATTGACACATGACTATGAATTGGGTAGCCAGCTACAGTAATAGGTTTCCCCTAGAGCGTGAGAATCAACAAATCTGATGGCAGGCACTGCCAAGCAAACCCAGCCTGTTCGAAGTTGACTCACTTCGTAGAGAATGGGCACATGCACGTGTCATCCAGTGGTTTCTATAAGGACTTCAGGTGATTTTTTAAAGATATAAATAAGTGCTTGTTATTAATGTTTATTTTTATAGTCTCTCTCTTTTGAGGAATTCTTAACATTCAATTTAAGTGTGTGCTTTAGTCTTCTTTTACCTGTTTCTCAACTCCATTTACTCCTAAAAGTCACTTGGGGAATGCTGAAAGATACTGCTGCCTGGGTCCCACTCTCCAGAGGTTCTTATCTAATTGGTTTGGGATACAGATTAAGCACCAATATTTAAAACTTTTTAAACTTTCAATTATGAAACCTTTCAAATGTACACAAAATAGAGAGAATTGTATAAGTTCACATGTACCTATCACCCAGCGGTGGTAATTAACTTCAGTGCCTTAACAAATTTGTTTTGTTGAGATAGGGTCTTGCTGTGTTGCCCAGGCTGGAGTGCAGTGGTATTATCACAACTCACTGCAGCCTCACCCTCCCAGGCTCAAGTATCCTCCCACCTTAGCCTCCTGAGTACCTGGGACCACAGGCATGCTCCACTACGCCAGGCTAATTTTAAAATTTTTTGTTGGGGACTCAATATATTGCCCAAGCTGGTCTCAAGCTCCTTGGCTCAAGTGATCCACCCGCCTCGGCCTCCCAACGTGCTGGGATTACAGGAGTGAGCCACCATGTCCAGCCTTCAGTGGCTGTTTTTTAAAAAATCCCCCCACGTGATTCTGCTAATGTGCAGCTGTGGTTGAGAACCACCCATCTGTGCTAGTAAGAGAGAAAATGGAGGGAATATTTCAATGAATATTGATATCACATCAAGGGAAGTGGAAATTTGCTGAAGGTTATACAACGATTTTCAGATATTACTTGGTGCTCTGTTCATCAAGCTATAATGGCATTCAGGAGGATGGTATGTGCTCACTGCATGCCTGTTTGATTTTGTTAAACAGTGGGATAATTTGGGAATTGGCACTGAGACACCCAGGAAGAATTCCAAAATAGGCTTCATGGTTTCCCATTCAGAATATTTATACCTTGACTCCAAAAACAATACCATGCCCAGATACTTATGTTAATTCACCAAAGCTTGGCTCAGAGATAAAGAAAGGTTTCATTAGCGAGGTTGAGGACTTGTGTAAATCTAAGCAGATTAGAGTTGATGGATCCGAGAAGACGTGGGAGGGGAAGAGGTGGTGGAAACTGTCGTGAGATTTATGGAGAAAAAGCTCGGAACCAATGACAAATTAATCTCAACCTATAATTGAGAAGTTGTTGGGGATTCAAAGACCATGTACATATGTACATGAATGTTCCTTCATGAAGTCAGTGCTTGAGTTGCTACCTCAAACAGGGTAGGCAAGCCCTGGTTCCTGAGTGGCAAACATTTGGAACACAATTTCATCTCCCAGTTGGACAGGACCTTATAGCTGATTCTGCCCAAGTGCCCTCCTGAAAGAAGCAGCCTTCTGGGGCATTACTGACAGATGTCACCTGGTATCTCCTTAAACATTGTAACTGGAAACTCACTGCTCATAAAACAGCGGGGCGCATATTAGAATGATGGTCCTCTTTTATTGAGCTGAAATCTCATCCTTTGATGAAAGAAAATATTTCTAAACATATATAGATGTAAAACCAGATTTAAGTTTATAGGGTTCATCATGTATAAAACCAAAATAACCATATACATTGATAGGAGAAATTCAAGGCCTGTAAAATAAAATTAACAAAACACACTAATTTAAAACAATAAATGATATTGTTTTTTCTGAAACAAAATTCTTCATGTTGTGCTTTGGAAGGGTGGAGCCTCTGGTCAATTTCCTTATTTAATTTGGTTCACTAAGTTTTACTAAGCAGCCCAAGGAATGCTTGAGTATGGTATCGCAAATGTACTGAAATTCTCTATTTGCAGGGTTTAAGATAGTCAGATCTCAAACTTAACTAAAACTGCCAGCAATTAGTCCTCAGTTTCCCATTTTAATGAGACATCCCTTGGCAACTTTGTAAAAACTTGGAAATTAAGGTCAGAGTTGCAGTGTTACTGCAATCTTTAATAAATAGGCATCTAATCCAATTATGGCTGGAATTGGGAACAGGACAATCCTTCATTGTTATTTATTACTATACTTACTGCTAATGAACTGCTGCTACAGACTGATGCATGCAGTCACAGGATCCAAGCAATAACTCTTGCAAACTGTGAAACGTGTAGTGTAGATTGTCTTCAGTTCAGCTCTCGTATATGTCTGAGTGAGGCTGTTCTTCCACCCCCTTTCTGTTCCAGCTTCTATGAAACATGTCTGAACACACTTTGTCACCTGTGGGATTGTTGGTAGGGACTGGTCGTCTAGATCAATGGTTCTCAAGATTTAGTGTGATTTATAATCACCTGGGGAACTTGTTAAAAATGCCTGCTCCCTGGACCCCACCCCAGAGCTTGACTCAGTTAAGGCTGGACCCCCAAATTTGCATTATTTACAAGCACTTTGAATGATGCTGATATCAATGGTGTGCATCTGGTAGTTTTATTCTTTTTAAGATATTTATTGACACAGAAATGTAAAACTTAGAAAACTGTGCACAAATAAGCCAGTTTGAGAAACTCTGGTATCCTCAGATTTGTATCCTTTACAAATGAGTAAGCCTTGGATATCAGACAAATCCCTAATAAACATCTTGCATAGGAGAGTGTTAGTAGCCAAGGCTTTCTTTCAAATGGCTTTGACCTATCAAACAAATTTATTTTAAGGGACAGGATATTCTAGATGATGTTCTCAATGATTCCCAGAGCATTCTGGAAGCTGTGGACTATAGTGGAATGACATTTTCAGGTTGTACCCTCACTGTTGAAATCTGCAACCAGTGAGACAGTTGGAAAGGGGGAAAAAAACATGCTGGAAAACAGGAATTAAATTAAGAAACAAAGCTAATGTTTTTCCTTAAAGTAGCTATTGCTGTATGTTTATTAGTTTATAAAGTTAACCATCACACATTGCCTGAAGAGGAGATAGCATTAACAAGTCAATAAGCCCGACTACTGAATGTGTCTTACTATCTATTATTTCTTCCTCAATTAATTTTTGTTGATAGCTTCTGGGGTGAAACATAATAGCTGATTAGGATTACTTACAGCTTTACAGGGGATGGAGAGGCTTGCTGGCATTTATTTTGTCTTTTGGGGGGAAAGTGATTAAAATGTTAAGTGTCTTGGCATATAATTCAATAGTGGTCACGTGGTTGAGAGTTGAATTTAATATTACAGATTAACAACTTCCATTCTTTGTATTTTAGCATTCATATTTTACCATTCCGTATTTATAATACATAAAATCCTTAAATAGAAAACATTCTCAATGGATTTTTTATTTTTACTTGAGAAGAACAGAATCATTCAGCATTTACATTTAATAAAGAATTGATCACTAGAATAACCCTTACAATTTTATTAAAATTATTCCATTTAAAAGTGCTGAGACTTATTTCTAAAATTTACTAGAAATGGAGAAAGTACAAATATCAATAAGGATATGTTTTAATACAATAAAATTTACATACTATGTACTGGTCCACCTTTAAGGCTATTCTTTATATAAGAATACAAAGAGAAAAAAGGCAAATATGGAATTCTGATGAATAGGAATGATTTTAAACGGTGTTAGCATGCCTAAACTTGCTCCCTCTCATGTATACATTTTTGTACATTTTGTGCTACATTTATACTTATCAAGAGTTTATTTCATTTTGCATCTGTGCCTTGCATATAGACAGACCCCTGAAATGGTGTATACAAACTCAATATGAAGAGAGCATCTGGAAGCCTTAATGAGCTGTAAACTTAAAGCTATTTTCAGAACCTAGAAACTCTTCAATGAATTTTTATTTCAGAAGAATAAGCTTGTTGCTTTTGAATTATGCATTCATCCCTGTATTTCTCTTATTTATGGTCCCCAGTAATGCTGTGGCTGAAGACTTTACATCCTGATTTCAAGAACTTGATATGCAATTCAGGTGCCTGACATTATTCTGAGCATAAAATAAGCCTCAACTAGTTATTGCCAGTGTTGTTAACATTTCACTAAGGCAGCAGATCAAGTTGAATAAATGAGGCCAAATGAGCGTGCGTGTTTATTAGGGTGGCATTTGTAGGGTTTGCCCAAGCGTCAATATTCCTTCACTTTTCATGTTTGAGAGCAAAGTTCAGATGAGTTTAACCAGACTGATTCTCTATTATTTCTTTCTGGAGTCTCGTCCATAACGCTGACAACATGGCTGTCAATACAACTGCAAATTCTGTCTTTGTCTTGGCTAGCAGGTTGGAGTTACCATTGCTACCAGTAACTGGGAGCAGAATACCAGTTACTCATTCGCTCAAGGAGTCAGTACTCTAGTACTCTATTGACATTTGAGGTGGAACAGAGGTTCAGGGGGGATCCAATCTCTTCAGCTTGGGATGAATTTACACACGTATCTTACCTGAAGTAAGTTGCACCCTTTTCTCTGCACTGTGGCTAGAATTCTTGATAGCTGGTGGCCTTCAGTGATATAACTTATATACAGCAGAGTCATTTCAGGAAGTCCATAAATAAGATTAGTGTAGAGGAAGCCCAAGTTAAGGTAGCGGAGATCAGAATGGGCATCCTAAGAACCTAGGCTAGAGTCACGGATTCTTTCTGACTTTCCATGGATTATTTCAGTATTTGCATAACACTCCCTTTAGCACTGTGTGGACATAGTAAATTAAGAATCTGAAGAACTGAGTTCTCATGCCAAATTGGCACTAATTCTAGGACTGTGTAAAAGGCATTTACTGGACCCAAGAACTACTTTTCTACAACTTATTGAAACAGCACCATGAGGGGGGTTACATTGACAAGAATAAAGAATTCTCTGGGGCTACAGGGGCTTTATTTTTGGTAGTGAGAGGGAAAAGGAGAGAAGTTAGTATCCTAAGCAAGCAAGCAAATTCAATTGTATCTTCATCTTGCTTTCTACTTTATGTTCCTTCTCCTTTCTATGTGGAAGAGCTCATTATTTCCTGATGAGAGTTAAATAGTAGGGTTTTCATTATTGCTTTTACTAAGTAGTAAGCAGTGATACATCTTTTAGTTTTAGAGAACCCTAATATTATTGAACCATAAAGAATTTTAGAATCAGTCCCTAATTTTATACATGAGGAAGCTGAATCCCTGAAGAAAAGTGACAGCTTAGTTCATTATTCAATGTCCATTCATTCATTTAGCAAAAATGTTAAGTGCTTGGCTTGCAATGTGCCCAGTGAGGCACTGTGCGGAGACAGAGAGGACTAAGACAGGATCCCGCATGGGATTCACAAGAAAGAATGAAGAGATTGCTATTACGAAGATGCAGGCAAGTTGCTGAGGGAGCTATGCAGCTATGCACCACTCATGAATTTGATGTTTCTTTTTCTGCCTGTCTGTGCTAGGGGGAAAAAAAATAATAGAGGAGAGCCTTGGTCAAATCCAGAGGATTCCAAAGTAATTGCTTCTGAGATTTCCTATCAAACTATATGGCAGTATGATTTTTACTCCAAATTTTCAATTCATGGAATATTACTATAATTAGATGGGGTTTTGTTTGCTCATTTGTTGTTGTTGTGTTTTGAGATGGAGTGTCCCTCTGTTGCCCAGGCGAGAGTGCAGTGGTGAGATCTCGGCTTACTGCAACCTCTGCCTCTCAGGTTCAAGCAATTCTCCGCCTCAGCCTCCTGAGTAGCTGGGATTACAGGCGCCCACCACCAGGCCCAGCTAATTTTTGTATTTTTAGTAGAGACGGGGGTTTCACCATCTTGGCCAGGCTGGTCTTGAACTCCTGACCTCGTGATCCACCTACCTCGGCCTCCCAAAGTGCTGGGATTACAGGCATGAGCCACTGCGCCTGGGCCTAGATAGGTATTTCTAATTTAAAAAATTACTTAGTTGTCTAACATTGTTCTCCCAAGAAAATTGCTATTCAGACACTATTGCTGATTTTCATCACCACAAAGATTAAGATTCATGAGTCATAAGAAAAAGTTTGCTTTCAATTTTAAAAAATAGCAAAAATACTGCAATAAAATGAATGAAAATATGGAGCCATCTGTGTCTTGAATGATAATGCCAAATGAGTGTTTATTGTAAACAATACAATTTATTCAAGTCCACTTTCAATAGAGAGTGCTTTAGTGTACATGCAAAAAAGGAAAACAAATTCTTTCTTCATTCACATACCTTATATGCTACCTACCTACACACACACACACACACACACACACACACACACACAGAGTCATACAGGTGCATATGTGATATGTGCATATATATCTCTAATACTCATATGCAACACCTCCTGACAGGAAATGCAGTTAATTCCCAAACATCCACTATTGGAAATGTCACCTTTATCTGTCACCTGAAATGCAGTTCAGGCCCTCATTACCTCTGGTAACTGTTTTAATGCCATAGTCTCCTCCTATCACCAACCTGGTATTTGCCCATCTGTTCTAGTCTTTGCAGAGCCATAAGATTAGTTTTCCTAAAACATTACTTAAGTCACACTTTCTTGCTCAAAATTTCCCAAAGCTGTACACATATAGAATATAGTCCCATAAACTCCATAGCAACATAGTAACTATAATTTTCCAACCTTCTCCCTCTTCAACATGAAAAAACCCTTCCACTCCAGCCAAGGAAATCAAATGCCATCCCCCTTTCCTACTAAAGTTTTCCTCTAGAAACCTGCACCAAGTCTCCCCACCTTTCCAGGCCTCACTGACAGATCAGACCCACTAATCCCTCCCAGAGGCACGTGTTCTGTATCCTGTCTTTGGCATCCAGTAGCAAATGCAATATTTTTGTTAATCCATTTTTTTCCCTCTTTTAATGAGGGGCAACTGGATGATTTGGAGAAGGCTCTATTTAAAAAAAAATAATGTACAATATGAAAAGGATCTGATGTACAACACGAGGAGTAGAGCTAAGAAGTGTCTTGTATTCACGATTTTGCTAAATGAGTATATTATAGCTACACTTGCCACAAGTAGAGGGGTGTTGGGAGAAATGCATAACTATGTGAGATGACAGATGTGCTAATTTGATCTACTATAATAACCATTTTACTATATATGTATCTTATGTTGGATGACTTAAATATACATAAAATTTATTTTAAAAATTAAAAAATATTTAATATCTTTATTTTTAATTTTTGTGGGTACATAATATGTATATATATTTATGGGGGTACATTAGATGTTTTGCTACTGGCATGCAATGTGTAATAATCACATCATGGTAAACAGGAAATCCATCCTTCATTTATCCTTTGTGTTACAATTCAATTATACTTTATTTTGAAATGTACAAATTATTTTGACTATAGTCACCCTGTTGTGCTATCAAATACTATGTCTTATTCACTCTATTCTTTTTGTGCCCATAAAAACATTTCTTAAATGTCTTAGTTACTCGGTAAGATCTTAAGATATTGTGAGATGACCAGGAGTTACTTATTTCACTTACAAATCACTGAGTCCCCTCCGCTCCATTTCAGTGGAAAGCTTTATAGATACTGGAGAGGATGGAGTAGCTGAGTTACTGAAAGATGGGCGACTTCTCTTATCAACCATTAATTCAGATCTTCTCTATTAACATGACTTCAAGACACCACCAACTTGATTTTTATTTTCTTTCCAAAAAGAAAAAAAAAAAAAAATACTGCAGTCCCTAGCCAATAAATAACTCACCTGAAGGTCAGGAACACCCCCTCCCTCCTTTCTCACAAGGGATGTCTGTGGGGGGAGAGGGGGCTGGAGAGGCCAGGCCATCATCTAAGTGGAAATCAAGGGCTAAAGCTATTGGCATTGGCAGCTGTCTCCAGGCGTCGTCCGCGGAGCCTGACCCTGCGCCAGGAAGGAGGAGGTTGTGCCCATGTAACTGTCCTGAAGTACTGCGGTGGCCCCCTCCCCCGCGGCTGGGAGGGCAGGCAGGACGAGGTTGGCTTTCCTTGCACGGTCTCTGGGCGTGGGCCCCCGCCGCAGCTCCGCGGAGCCTCGGTGTCTCCTGCAACAGGGGGCGGGGGGAGCCGCGGCGAGCAGCCCTGGGCTGCGGCTTCCTCCCCACGCCCGAGCCTCCTGCGCACCGCCGCCGAGGACGCGCGCCCGAGCCTCGTCCCCACTCCGCGGCGCGCCTGGGCTACCCGCTGATCCCAGGTAACTTTTCCGCCTCCCGGAGTGGGGGACTGCAAGGGGGTCTCGGCTTTACGAGGTGCGGAGGAAGAGCCCGAGGCCTGGGGCTAGGCGCACGGGCTGTGGGGCTGACGCGTGGCTCCGGCGCCGCGCGGTCTCCCGAATCCCGAGCCCTGCGCCCGGGGTCCCCAACCGCCCTCCCGCTCGCCGGGACCCTCGGCGGGCCCAGCCTGTGCGCCGCGCCCCCCGCCCGCTCCACCCGCCGCGCTGCAGCAGTGGCTGGGCCGGCGCGCAGAGCCTGAGTCCCGGCCTCCGGCCTGGGGGCCTCCCTGGGATCCCTGGCCGATGGGGCAACTCGGTCCCCGCGTCCCTTCTCCGCCAATTTTCGCAAACCCCCCGCCCGGGGCGCCATGTTTTAAGTTGCCCCTCGGACTGGGGGCGAGCGCGGGCCGGCCCCTCCCCCGGGGAGGTGCGAGGGACAGGGGGCGACACTGCGGCGCCGCCCGGGCGGGTGGCGGCTGGCGGGCCGCGGGAGGGGCCGTGCGCTCAGTGCGCGGCGGCTGCGAGCTCGTCCCGGGTGCAGGCGCGGGCGGGCGCGGCGCGGGGCCGGTAAGGTGCGCTCCGCACAAAGCATCCCCGCTGGGCAGCGGGGCCGGCCGCTTTTATATAACTTGCCTGGTTCTCCCAACTGGGGCAGCGGCCCCCGGCCGGAGGGGGAGGAGGAGGGAGCGTCCAAGCGGGGTTGCCCTGGGCCTGGGCACCTGCAGGGGCCCCTGGCCTCTGGCATCCGGGGGCGGGCCGGGGGTGCCTGGGTCGGCCTGTCGTGGCCCGGGGGCTCGGGGCGGCGCGACTCACCTGGCGCCCTCGGGGCTGCGATTCCCCTTGGGAGGTGTCTGCGAAGGCGGCTCTGCAGCGGTGGGGGTGGGGAGGCTGGGGCTTGGGACCGCTGGAGCTGGGGTGTCAGCCAGTTCCTGGCGGGTGTTTCCTGGTTGCTGCCGCAGGGGCTTGCTTTTTCGGGTTTCGCCTCTCATCTCGCCCGACTTCTTCCCCTTCCACCCCCCCCCGCCCCCCACGCCCGCGAAGTTCATGGCTTCTGCAATGCGGTGGGTGTGGTTACCTAGTAAATTGTAACTGTGGTCCCTTGCAATGAGAGTATTCTTCTCAATTTTCTTTTTATATTACGGATCTGAAGTTTCCTAGGGTTTTTCCTTTAGTTGCAGCCCAGGGTTAAAGTTGGTAGAGATGATTGCGGAACAGAACAAATAGAATGATAAAGGAAACATGTGGTATTAATTACTTGTGGAGGTTGGGCTGGGAGGTCCTGAGAGGGCCCGGCAGTCCTGCTAATGCAGTGCTTCCATTGCGTGTTTAAGTTGTTTCAGCTTTTTTACATTAGTCTTGCGGAATTGCTTTTGCAGATATCCTGCCTGTCCTTTTGGGGGCGGGGGTTGCAATGGGAATTTTAAGCTCTCTGAGGTGGCCAGGTGTGCTGGAGTTTCTTTTGGTAGCATTAACTTCTCTAGTACAGGAAGCGTCACACGAAGTGCTTAAAAACATTATTTTTGAAATTCACCCTGATTTTTAAAGTCTCAAGGAAACAAAAATGATAAAATTCCACTTGATATCTGTAAGCCATGGACGTAATCCCAATTACAGCAAATTAAGCAGAAAAGCCCTATTAAGAAAAGAGAGCAGCACATCAAGCTCCAGTGAACTCCGGGGACTGAGAGGTGATTTCTGTCTTGGCTCAGAGAGAGTGTTTAAAAAATGCATGTTAATTTTGGTATCAAACTTTAAAAACTTTAGTTGGAGTAACAAAATTAATGTGAGAGGGAATAAATACTAAATTGGAGAAGCGTGACTTCAGTTTGTTAATTTGCAAGGCATTGAGAGCTGAATGCTTTATACTGTCTCATTTGCATTATGGTTTTCTGGTAGTTTAGAAAAGCAAACTATCAGATGCACAACTTACTGCATCAAGTTTATTTAGTTAATACACTTTAGCCAAAATAAGTTTTTCAAAACAGATCGTGTTTTGTGAATAATTCATCCATAACAAGAAGAGTAGCCACTTTAGTTTGTAAATCCGTTTTAGGTGAAGAATTCAGGAGCTGTAGGTCAAATGTCAGTGTCTCAGTGAAATATTTACATTTAATGTTTAAGACATTTCTTCTGCTTGAATACGATTTAGGTTAAAAGCAGTTTTTCATCAATTCTTGTACAGTCCTTGGACTTTGGCAAACTTTGTGTTGAAATAAAAGATCAGGATATTTTTAAACTTGATCGGATGCAATTTTATTTATAATTGTTTTTTAAGAACTGGTTGGTCAAATGCATTAAGGGGCCGCCTAGGTAGAAGAGATGCAACTATCCACGTACTGAGAGATGTGTTGCTGTAATCTTGTGAATCTTTTCTGGACTTATATGGTATATTAGATTAAGTGCGGCAGGAACTTGCTGTAAAAAGGGTTTTCTGTAAAACACTGTAAAAGTATTTTCTTCCATGGTATATGATGTGTATTCATCTTTTAAGTTAGTACTTTCCCTAAAATTCACAAACTAGAATTCATGTCCTCTCCAGTAAAGTAGAACTCCAAGAGTAGACTGAGGGATAAATGTTGTCTTTCTGTGAGAATTTGACTATATATAAAGAAGAGAGGGACTTTTTTTTTTTTTTTTTTGAGATGGAGTCCCACTGTGTCGCCCAGGCTGTAGTGCAATGGCACAGTCTCGGCTCACTGCAACCTCTGACTCCCGGATTCAAGCAATTCTCTTGCCTCGGCCTCCCTAGTAGCTGGGATTACAGGCGATCACTACCATGCCTGGCTAGTTTTTGTTTTTGTTTTTTGTTTGTTTGTTTTTAATTAATAGAGACAGTGTTTCACTACGTTGGCCAGGCTGGTCTGGAACTCCTGACCTCAGGTGATCCGCCTGCCTCGACCTCCCAAAGTGCTGGGATTACAGGCGTGAGCCACCGAGCCCGGCCCAGAGAGGGTGCTTGAGTAATCTACCCTGGCCATCTTTAATTCCCATAGTCTCCTCTAAGTACTCCATCAGTTTTCCGTGGAATATAGACTCACCATTGAAACCCATGAATCAAATTTATCTTTAGCACCACTTCATTTAGAGAGATCCTTAATCGTGCGATTGCTGCGTCTATTTCTTTCAAAAGGCTAGCTAGCTGCTGATTTGTTGGAAATTCATCAGGCACTCAGCCCGGGGAGGGTTCTGCAGTTATTTGGTTTGCCTTGGCTGTGAGGAATTCTGTGCTCAGAAGCAAGGACTGGAGCAGTGAAGTCATTGTCCTGCCTGGTGTTGTGACATCACTATGGCTCAAAGGAAACAAGGGTGGGGCAGGCAGAACCAGACCATCTGAAGCATCTCGCTGGCTTTAAAACTTTGCCTGATCAATGACTGAGACTCTCCTTTCTCAAGTTGAACTGCATTGCGAGGTATTGTTTGGAGAATTAGAAGATATAAATGAATGTAAGACTATATGGGAAAATGTGTCTCCAAGAGGAAGGAAGGAGAGGGGTGTGTGTGTGTGTGTGTGTGTGTGTGTGTGTGTGTGTGTGTTTTGTGTGTGTGAAATAGTAGAAAGCATTGAATATTCCTTTTGTAGAGAAAAATACTGTAATTTTTTAGAAGGGCCATTTACAAAGTTAAAGAACAAGAAAAATGAGTATATTTGTATTTATATATTGAGTCAACATATTTCTTACTGTTCTTTGTACTAAAAGAGCATTCTTTTTAAATTCTTGATTTAGGTTATTAGTAATTTTAAAAAAGTATGTGATCTCTCTGAAGATGCAGTTTACTTATTGGGTAGGCAATGTTCTCATTTATTTTTAAGTGATGTGATTGCAGTTGGCAATTGGAAAAAATGGAAAAAGGTATTTCATAAGTGTAGAAGATATCTGCAGTGATTTGGAGTAATTGATTTCCATTTCCATTTTTGTTTTATGTACTAATTATTTTATAATTTAGCATTTTAATCCTAATTTAGAATTCTAGTAGAGAGATGATCAGAGACATGTTTCACCCAAATTAGCGTTGAATAAATAAGACTGAAATTCAGAAACAATAAAGTACATTTCATGTTTTCCTTTCTGAATTTATAGTAATATCAGCATAAAAAATGAAGAACCACAGAATGGCTGCAGATGTTCCTTGTCTTTTCCATACCTCCTTGCTAAGATGACTGACAGTTTTCATGTGAGTGTATTATGTATGTAGGAGCTCTGGGCAGTTTTTTCTTAACTGTGTAGCAATTCCAGAGCAGAGTTTCAAAGCATAAAGAAGAAACAAATTGGGAAGAATGGCACAAGTAGAGAAGTTGAAATTAGATGCCAGAACTGCAGATTACTTGGTTGAAATGTCTTTGGTATTGCATTTTTAGTCCTTGCGATGATTGGTTAAATTGCATACTTTGGAACTGTAAGCTTCTATTAGCACCAAACCCCTAATTCTTTTGTAATTTGCAGTACAGAGAAAAAGCTGACAAGTTAATTTTTAGATTGCTGACATTTTGATACGTTGTTCTTATAACCCTGCCTTACAAACTAAAAACAGAGAGACAGAGAGAGAGAGAGCGCGAGAGAGAGAATGCTGAAAGGTCTATATTAGACCTAGGAAACAAATGCAGTATTTAACCTGCCTTGAGTATATATTTTTCTCTCCAGTTATATTGGGTGGGTGCTTGATGAGGATTGGGAGTTATTTCTTTTGAGGTTTCTTTCCCAAACCCAGTAGAGGTCTAGACACTTAAAGCCTTCAGTAAATACTTACAGAATTGTCTAAAAAGTGGGGCCATTTGTAACTTATGCTTTACTACCAAAAAAAAAAAAAATCTTGGAGAAGGTTTAAAAAGCATTGCTGCTTTATTTAAAAACGAGAATTACCGGACTCATGTATGTGGTCATTATTTTTAATGGCATGGTCCTCTTCATAACAAGATTGTTACCTCTGTCTATAGCTCAAATTGGGTGGGTCCTAGAGGTTTTGCCATATCAGGGAGGAGAATTCTGCAGGTACCAAGAGAAAAGAAGAATGGTTTCTTTGAGGCAAGAACTGCAGGGAGTCGGCTTCCTTTCCTGCCAGCTCTAATTGGTGTCATGGAGGACATGAGTGTGGAGGGTGCCCTCTGAAGAGGGGAGGGATCAAATGGGAGGGTGACAAAAGCTGAAAAGGATTAGTGCTGGGAGATGATATTGATCTCCTAGCATTGAACTAAAGAGAGGAAAACTATTTTCTGTGTTAGCTCTCTCTTCTTCGGTCATTTTCGTACATGCCTGTGTTTACATCCTCAAATAGCGAGTTTCTTTGTATTTGATTCAAGCCCCAAATTTCATCATTTCTAAAAGAAAGTTATTTTTTCACATTTAACATCTCTGAAATTGGGATATGTCTTACATGGCTCTCAGCCATGTGGCAGAGAAAAAGCTGGCAACTTAATTCATTGACTGTGAATATGCATCAAAAATTGGACATTGGATGTTAGTCTATTGGAGAACATCCTGGAGACAGTAATGGAGCACTCTTAAGTGATGCATTTCTAGTGCTTGTGGTGACTCAAGATGATATTGTGTGGAAAAGCATAGATTGCAGTAACTCTTAGTTGACGTGCAATTTGGAAGAGTTGAATTCTGAATATGTAAGAATTTTTAGGAACACCTTGGCCAATCTATTTTGTTTATATTTTCTTTATGCGTTGAATAACTAAATCAATTTGAGTTCTTTAGATAAGAAGAAAATGAAAATTCCAGTTTCTAAAAATGTATGAGTCATAGCTTAATTAGCAGAGTGCTATATAACATAACGTTATCTCTTATGATCAGTGTCATGAATCTTATGAAATATGGTTTATCGTTTGGCTGTGCAATTTTTTTGAAATGTACTTTGTAATATGTAGTGCTTATTTTACACTATCCGTTCTCTGTATCAGTGATTGTTTTTCTATGTATTATTGATTGTTTCCTATAAAAGGATATGTGCATCCTTGTATAGGAAAAAATCTATTGAAAATTCTTCATTTCCCATTTTGACTTTCCATTTTGGCCTTGGGAAGATGACTGGATTTTGATAGAGAATCTCAATTAGTCATTGAGCAGACATTCCAGACAGGACATTCCAGAAGTCAAGAGACCTACCTTTAGCTGCAATATAGCCTGTAGACTGGGGAGTAACGGGAGATGCGCCTAAGGAGGGAGTGGGAGGTCTGATTGTGGAAGGCTTTTGGATATGAGAGTAAGGGATATTTTGGACTTTGCTAGGTAGTGGGGAGTCATTGAAAGTGGTTGAGTAGGGAAGAAGAATATTTTTTTCTCGTGATAAGTGTAGGATGAGTTGGAAGAATAGGAATCTGGAGACAGATGGTCTTTAGTTAATGGAGTTATCCAAAATTTTGCAGAAATTGAGTATGATTTTTTTCTCTCAATGATTGATATTTTGGCAATTCATTCCATATTTTTGTGGGAGTATTTAACTGAGGATTAAATACTACTTTTGGATTGTTTAAGGTGGAAAATGAGGTATACTAAATATGGAAAGATTTTTCTTCTTATTTATCCTTTCAATGAGTATATCTCAGTTATTTGAAATATTAAAAATTATACATTCTCACTTTAAAATATATTCTAACAATACTGAAAAACCAAAGAAAGAAATCTCATTATCTGCCTTTCTGAATGTATTAGGTATCAGAGTGGAATAGGACAGACCTGGGTTAGGCTCTCCGCCTTGCTATTTAATAACTATGCGGCATGGTTCTTTTAACTTCCTAGAGCCTGTTTGTTCATTTATAAAATGGGCATAATGCTTATGTCTCATGGGTACAACGATTAAATGATGTAATACATGCAAACACTGAACACGGTGTCTGGTATATCACAAGTGCTTTGTAAGTAGCAGTAGCATCATTTTGCACATATACAGACTTACACATAGGTTACATAATATTTTACATGAATAGACTTCTATCTTAAATACTTCTGTGTAACTGTTTTTTGTTTGTTTGTTTGTTTGAGAACAGAGTTTCACTCTGTTGCCCAGGCTGGAGTGCAGTAGCGCAATATCAGCTCACTGCAACCTCCACCTCCTGGGTTCTAGTGAGCCTCCCAGATTCAAACGATTCTCCTGCTTCAGTCTGTCGAGCAGCAGCTGGGATTATAGGCGCCCACCACCCCACCTGGCTATTTCTTTTTTTAATTGTTAGTAGAAATGGGGTTTCACCGGGTTGGCCAGGCTGGTCTCAGAACTCCTGACCTCAAGTGATCTGTCCGCTTCAGCCTCCCAAAGTGCTGGGATTACAGGCGTGAGCCACTGTGCCCCGCCACACTTTTTTTTTTTTTTAAATGTAACAGTGTGTCTGGCAGAAGCTTTTTCATGCATGCAAATCTATACCCACATCATTATTTTTAATGGTAAATAAATACTTTCTTTTGGTCTTGTGCAATACTGGTAAAGGATCATTACCTTAATAATGGTGATGATGTGAAGCTTTGTCGTCCAGCCCCCCTCCCTCCTGCCACTTGGTGCCTACGGTTCATGACTCTCTTCTTATATACATATAAAGAGGCTTGCGGTAAAACAGGATATTTTAAAAAATTAAAATCTCTGATGATTGTGTATATCTCAATGTTGTGTGTGAATATTTAGTTCTAACAAACTAAAGCAAACTTTCACCATATATTTCCTGATTTTTTAAAATTCAGAATTTAATGTCGTCTCTTCATGGAGGGCCGAGCTCACCCAGCTAAGGCTAACCTGAGTTGCTAGGTGCTCACCATTCTCCCATGTGCCTCTCGGCATGCCTCGAGGGACAGCAGATACAGCAGCCTGGACCTGAACTAGGCTCTCCAGAGTCAAAACACCCAGGGTCTGGCATAGTTTAGTAGGTATAGGGGGTCATTGGGCTTCCAGAGATGGAAAATATTAAGCTTCCTTTGGTCTCTCTCTCAGTTCCCAACCCTTCCTTCATCCTCAGCAATAGAGTGCTAACAAATGTCATATTCCATTCCCTTCTCCAGGGATGTGGGCTGCTCTGTTATGTTATTCACAATCCCATTATTTTGATGAATCTTCGATTTACCTGGAATCCAGTCTTCATTCACCCATTTGAGGAGAATAGCTTTATGATCCTGAAGGTGGTGCTAGCTGGAACGGTGCACCCAGGCTTCTGTGAGATGATGCCATCAGAGCGTCTGGAGGTCTCAGGCTGGCCCTGACAGTTGCATCCTTCTACATAATTTGTGTCTAGAGTTACTAACGTCCCAGAGATGCAGGGAGTTTTTGGTAGTTTCATTACAGAGAATTACTCTTGATGAATTTTGGTATGTTTTATACCAATTTGTGTGGTTCGGTGACAACTTTTATTAACTTTAGAAGGAATATGCTTACTGGCTAAGTATAAGACTTAGAAAGTAGAGGTTGATTAATTTGTCTGCTCAAGACATCTGGAAAGCTTTTCCTTTGAATTCTTGAAATGAGAGCAGTAATTCATTGGGGGAAGTTATATTGTAGAACAGGGGTCCCCAACCATTTTGGCACCAAGGACCTCCATTTTGCTCGCCTCCTGCTGTGTGACCCTGCCCTTGGTGCAGAGGCTGGGGTTTCATGGAAGACCATTTTTCCATGGACGGGGATTGTGAGGGATGGTTTCAGGGAGAAACTGTTCCACTTCAGCTCATCAGGCATTCGCTTCTCATAAGGAATGAACAACCTAGATCGCTCGCATGTGCAGTTCACAATGGGGTTCGCACTCTGATGAGAATCAAATGCCACTTCTGATCTGACAGGAGGCAAAGATCAGGTGGTAGTGCTCACTCACCCACCACTCACCTCCAGTTGTGCAGCTCTGTCCTTGGCCCAGCAGTAGGGGATCCTTGTTGCAGAATACAGAAAATACGAGGAGTTAACGGAAGATACAGATGGAAACATCTGCTAACTTTGAGCTAGGTAACTGTCGGGGGGGTACTCTGTTTCTCTAGGCAAGATTCCCCAGAGTGAGCAGATGAGGATGCTGCCTACTTCAAGGTTGAAATGAGATCTGTGTTTGAAGACATCTAGAACCAGTCTAATGAGAATGTACACATAGTACGTTTTCTCATTTCAGTAGTATATGCTGTTGTCCTCTTTGCTTGTTTTTAGGGACATGTGTTAGGAATTGTAAGATCCTCAAGATGAGTATAGAATTTTGTGACATTCCACTACAAAACCCATAATCCAAAAGATGGCCCTCAGTGAGAATGCAGGATTTTTTGAGTGTGAAACTCTAGATAACAGTAGAGGTTTGCAAAGAATGAGACACAGTGGTTTTCAAATTTTCACATACAACAGAATTACCTGATGAGTTTGTTAAAAAGGAATTTTTGGGGACCAATCCACAGATTATCATCTAATATATCTGGAGTTGGTTCCAAACCTCCTTATGTCCTGACAAGTACTTTGGTGAAATCTGATCCATGTGGTCCCTGGACCACATTTTGAGACACACTGTTTTAAGGACTTTTGTCTTAATGACTCTCTAGCTTCTTCATTATTGTCAAATAAGCATTTAACCTAGAAGGAAGTTACAATATAAATAAACAGTACTAATGTTGGAGAGAATGTTTAGCATAGAGCAAAGAAACCTGGCCTTGGACTCAGAATGCTTGGGCTTCTTTATGGCTGGTCCATCACTTGTAACTTCTGTGGCCCTAGGAAATTACATAAAATTTGAAAGGTTAAGGAAGTAGGATAAAAGGTTAGTTTACTTATCTGTTAAATAGGATAATTTTCTTGCTTTGTGATTGGTAATAGAGTAAAATGGCCTTGAAGAAGAGATGCTTCTATGAGTAAATGTGATCCTGCTGGTCAAAATCATACTGAGCTATGTGGGTCCTACAGATACTTTTTTTTTTTTTTTTTTTTTTTTTTGAGACAGTCTTGCTCTGTCGCCCAGGCTGGAGTGCAGTGGCCAGATCTCAGCTCACTGCAAGCTCTGCCTCCCGGGTTGACACCGTTCTCCTGCCTCAGCCTCCTAAGCAGCTGGGACTACAGGCACCCGCCACCCCGCCCAACTCGTTTTTTGTATTTTTTAGTAGAGACAGGGTTTCACTGTGTTAGCCAGGATGGTCTCGATCTCCTGACCTCATGATCTGCCCATCCCGGCCTCCCAAAGTGCTGGGATTACAGCAGATACTTTTAAGATATTTTGAAGTTCTTCACTTATATATGTGAAACTTAAGATGATTAAAAGCTTTCTTGACAAATGTTGCTGTGTTTAGTGACGTTCATATCAGTAGTAAATGGTCAGACTACATTATAATTTATTAGCATTTTTTTCCTAAGCTCATATTCGAGAAGGACACACACACTCACATAATCCACACACAGGGACAACAAAACCAAAGTCACTGTATATCACATTTAAATTGCATCAGTTTCTTAGACTCCGAAGGTAAATTCAAGAAGAAACTTCAGTCTTTGGAGCTGTAGTTGCCATTCAGCCTTAGGGTCTTAAGCTTTTCTGACAGCATGGCCATGTCTTGGTGCAAAGCAGCAGCAAGCCCGATAAATTATGTAACCATTTTCAGACATTGGCTTTTTTCCCCCCTCCTTGAACCTTCTCCAGTCGTCGTCAAAATTGCGAGTTTGGAGTTACATCTAAGGGTTTTCACATTAAGACAAGACATGTGAAAAGATCTTTGACAAAGGGTAGAATAGACGTATATGAATCAATTAAATTTCATTTCTTTTTTTGCCCACTCAGTGTCCAGTAAAATGTTCCTCTCAAACATTTACTGGTCTTATTGACTTACCATCATACCTCTTATTTCTCCATACTCTTATTTAAGAGTTGGATTCCAACTTGATATCATTGCCTGAGGCTTCTCCTGGCTAGAATTGTAAAGCATCTTATTCCGTCATATTAGAGTGTGTAAGGGCCTTTGTGCTGCTCAGATCAAGGCCAATCCCCCAGGCGCCTTATCTCAGTGAATGGTTTATTGACCCCCAAGATGAATCCAGGTCTTCTCTACTCAGAGCAGCTTCTGAATGATCTCTTCTCCAAATATCCTAGTTCAAGCATCTCCGAGAATAAAGAACCAAGCAAAATTAAACCAACCCATCTTTTGACCCAGTTTCCTCCTTAAGCTTATTGCCAATGTTTCTTCCCAGCTACTTGGTTGTCAGACACATGTCTTTGAAATTAAGATTTGTCCAGGCAGGATACTCATTTGGCACCAATGATAGTTTAAAGTACTGAGATACACGCTGAAAGTGAAAAGACTAGACTGATGGCATGTGCCAAAATGTGACTCTTTGAGCCTTTGTAAAATTTTGTTCCTTTCTCTGTTCTTTTATCTGTTTGTTTATTCCACAAATACTTATGGAATGCTTGTTATGAACCTGGCACCATACTCAGTGATGAACAAATCAGATTGTACTCTTGTGGAAACTGTATTTTAAACAAGGGGATGAGTAGTAAACAAATAAGATTTCAAATACCAGTGAACACTGAGCAAAATCAAAGCCCAGAGACTTTGCGTGTGGAGCGCTCCTGTAGATACTATCATTTAGGGGATGTTTAACATTTTACCAAGTCTTTCTTTTTGTTTGCACCCCTTCTCTGCAAGTGTGGTGTCAATTCTAGATTATAAGTGGAACCAGGCAGGGACCATGTCTCATCTTTGTGTCTTTGAGGCTGATACAGTGCCTCACACACAGCAGGCCTTGTTAACTGCTAGACAGATAGTTCTTACTCTTACCACTCTTTTTTCTCATACCTTGCCTTTCCTTGTAACAGTGTTTTGACTTAAAATATATTCTCTTCTTTCTTGTGTAAGCTCAGTTTTTTTTTTTTTTGGTTTTTTTTTTTTGAGACATGGTCTTGTTCAGTTGTACAGGCTGGAGTGTAGTGGTGACACGATCTTGGCTCATTGCAACCTCTACCTCCCAGGTTCAAGTGATTCTCGTGCCTCAGCCTCCCGAATAGCTGGGATTACAGGCATGCGCCACCACACATGGCTACTTTTTGTATTTTTAGTCTAGGTGGAGTTTTACCATGTTGGCCAAGCTGGTCTTGAACTCCTGGCCTCAAGTGATCTGCCCACTTCATCCTCCCCAAATGCTGGGATCCCAGGCATGAACCACAGTGCCCGACCTATAGTCTTTTTTCTTGAAGAAGATTTCCCAATTGCAAGAGCTTTGGCACTTAAAAAAACCTGGATCTGTCTCTGATCCTAACCCATATTAAACTGCCCCTTTTCTGAATTTTGACTGCAATTCTGGCTAACCAAAATCCAGAATTTGGCTGTAACAACTCCTCTTCTTTTGAAGTATCTCATGGCCACACATGAGAAACACATCCAAAGGCTTGAATTTGTGACTTGACTAAAACATATCACTGAACCTCTCAGAAACATACGCTCATCTACAAATGTGCAGAACAGCCGTTTCTTCTTTTTTCAGAACTATTACGAAGATCAAATGGTGTAACTGATGTGAAAGCACTTTTCAAACTGTAAGATGCATAAAAAAATAATGGAGAGTGTTGTCAGGGAGTAGAGCTGGAAAGCATTCAGAGGAAGGAACGTCTGATTTCCGTAATGCTTTGCTCTGCAGCCTGTGCCTCCGTCCATCTGCCTAACAATGGAGTATATCCTGAGTACTTACGTGTTTACAGCACTACACAGGCACCCAGCAAAGTGATTGTCACTGCCCACTCTCACGGGGCTTCCTGTCACCCTGAGCACAGATACAATTAATTGCTGCCTCCCAAGTGCTGTGATGGGGGAATTGGGGCATGAAAGGCGCACAAAGGAAGCTCACCTACCAGCTGTGGGGGTGTGGCTCTGGAAGGATGGGGAGTGGTGTCCAACCTGAGACCTGAAGATGACCAGGAGCCATGCGATGGAGAAGTGGGGAGAGCTGGATAGAGTCTGGACTTGGCTGGACAGGAGAGTGTCAGAGGTGACTGACCGGTATGTACAGAGGCCAGGAGGAAAGCGGGAGACATTCGTGTGGCTGACGAGTAAGATGGGCTCCAAGGGCAGTCGGGGAGATGAGCCTTAGGGGCAGCTGGGGTCAGAGTTCAGGGCCCTGTGAACCATGTCATCCTGAGGGTGAGGCAGAGCCTTTGAGGGCTGTTACCTTGTTGGAAGACATGGTCAGATGTGCCTTTAATATGGCTTTTGTAGTAATCTAGGGAGTTTACTTTTTTGAAGGACAATATATCATGATGGTAAAAATGAGTGTGTTTTGAAGGAATGCAGGAATGACTCATTGAACTCCTTAACAGTTTCTGGCACCACAGCAGTCCAGCTTTACGCTTGTAGGACACATGTTTAAACTTAGAAACTTCACTTTTTTTTCCATAAAAGTCACAGTTAATATCACAATATATCAATCTATACAGCAACCCCAAATATAAGTACTTTGTACATAAATACTCAATAAATGGTACTAATGTTAATATCCAGGGAAGAATTGAGGATAATCTGAACTAAGGAAGTGGTAGAAGAGATGGAGAAAAGTGAATACTTTGAAAAATGTTTAGGAGGTAGAATTTTGAGACTTAGTGACATGTTGGGTATGGTGGGATGTGAGGGAGAGGAGAATGGCCCCACTTGCTGTTCCTTGAGAGAGAGAGAGATATATAGATCTTGCTGTTCCCTGAGACATACACACACACACACACACACACACACACACATATATATATATATATGAGTTGATGGCAGGGTTAGTGATGGCGGGTGCAGGTCAGGAGTTTGTCTTGAAGTTCCTGTGGGACATTTCAGAACCCATGTCTAGTAGCCTTCATGCATCAGCCGGCAAGCCAGAGAGGTCCAGCTCAAAGATCTAGACTCAGAATCCTCCAGGTAGGAGGGTAATTAAAGCCATAGAAGCTGAGGTCACTAGAGAGAGGGCAGAGTAAAGAGAATGTGCAAGGGAAAAAGTAGAAGAGGAAAAGCTCTAGAAGCTGGGGACATGTGATTTAGAAAGAAGTAGTGTTCACTGGGGTTCTTGAACATTTAAATGGCATGAGAGCTGCAACGCTCCCTTTGCACTTAGCCACACTGATGTTGGTGAGTTCGCCATGAGGAGCTTAGAGGAGCAGTACCAGTTTTCCAAGCTTGTGCACCAATTCTTTCACCTTTGCTTGCCTTTCATCTTCAACCTCCTGCATTCTGAGGGTAGAAGCCAGGCTGCAGTGGGCTAGGGCTGAGAGGAGGGCAGTGCACACAGCAGGGGTACCTGGTGCACAGGAAGAAACCAAAGCACAGATGTCTTTGCCACTGTAGCTGAGGTAAGATATATATATATATATATATATATATGTATTTGATGTAATTTTTATCCACTGTGTTTTATTTTTTAAAGAAGTATATTGAGAGGCAAAGGTGACATTGTTGGAAATGTTTACCTCCTATGTAGCTAAGGGGCTGTATTTAAAATTGTGACAGGCAGCTCAGCTTAAAGCACTAAACATAGATCTGCAGTATTTTCTTTGATGCAGCCCTTTTCTATAGATCGTAAAAGGCTCTAATGTGTAGTTTCGGAGCAGTTCCAGGGCGGTGATGACAGCTGTTTCATTCCGTTAATATGCTCTCTTTCTTTCCATGATCATGGACATGATTCCACCAATGGTAGAATATTCCTGGTCACAGCTGAGCAGAAATATTGCAGCTGTCTTGACCATTACTAGAAGGTAAGCAGTAAGCTTCAGTTCAACCCAAGGATGGTTAATTAAGAAACTAGAGGATGGGCCGGGTGTGGTGGCTCATGCCTGTAATCTCAGCACTTTGGGAAGCCAAGGCGGGTGGATCACTTGAGGCCATCAGGTTCCGAGACCAGCCTGGCCAACATGGTGAAACCTCATCTCTACTGAAAGTACAAAAATTAGCCACACGTGATGGTGGGTACCTGTAATTCCAGCTACTTGGGAGGCTGAGGTGTGAGAATCACCTGAACCTGGGAGGCTGAGGCTGCAATGGGCCGAGATCACACCACTCTACTGCAGCCTGGGTGACAGAGTGAGACTGTCTCAAAACCAAAAACAAAGAAAAAAAGCTAGCGGATGCAGGAATGGGGTTGAAAATTATTTTACAAAAATATTGTGAAATATTTCTGATACACACAAGGGTTGATTGAAAAGATGATGACCTATATGCACACAGCCTGCACAAAATGTGACCCCATCTGGGCTCAGGTGCTGAAGGTCTGTAATCCCAACACTTTGGAAGGCCAAGGCAGGAGGATCACTTGAGCTCAGGAGTTTGAGACTAGCTTGAGCAAAATAATGAGACCCCATCTGTACAAAATTTTTTTAAAATAATTAGCCAGACATGGTGGTGTGTGCCTGTAGTTCCAGCTACTACTTGGAAGGCTGAGGTGGGAGGATGGCTTGAGCCTGGGAAGTCAAGGCTGCAGTGAGCTATGATTGCGCCACTGCACTCTAAGCTTGGGTGACAGACCAAGAACCTGTCTCAAATATAAAATAAAATAAAACAGCCCCAAATTGCTAAATCTCCTGCATTCTCTGAATGTGCACCTCTACTCTCTCCCTGTTAGAAGTGGCCATTCTTCTGGATTTGCGTTTCTCCTAACCATGCGTGTCTGTCTTTCTTCCCACATCACTATTTCTAGCATTACTAAATTATTTGTGGTATTGTTTTTAATGCTGATATTTTTAAAATAATATACTGTGCATCTCCTTCTGTAGCTTGTTGTTTGTCGTTGTCTAACACTGAGATTGAGATCCATGCATGTTGGTATCTGTAGAATTCTGTGGTGTGTTTCTTGTTGAAGACTGGATGCTTTTGCAAGGTTTGTGGCTTCCTCACTGAGCCTTGAACTGGGTCGTGCTTCTCCCTTCTCCCCCATAGGCATTGGACTTGCCGAGCCCTCACCTGGAACATTCTTCCTCTGCATATTCATATCTGGCTCCCATGCCTTTCTTCATCCTTTGCTGCTTAGTGTAGTCTTGCACATACCTCCTCCCAGCCCCAGCAACATCCTACACAACCTGCTCCTCTTGCCGGGTTACTTTTCTTCGTATCCCTACACATTTTATGTTTTCATGTTTCTCCCTCAACCAGAATATCAGCTTCTTGGCAACAGGGTTTTTATCCATTTTGTTCACTGTCGTAGACCCGACTTTTAGGACACTGCTCGGCACTTCTTAAGTGCTCAGTAAATCCTCAAATGAAAGAGTCGTTCAAAATATAATGTGAAAAAATCCCACGAATTTATGAGGGAAAATTCCGGCTCAGTCTTTAACATTTTATTTAGCAGGTATGGTTTTGTTAAGAGTGGTTTAACTTTGAATTGTAAATATAACGTCAAAATGTGAGACTCCCTGGTGAGAAGAGCTCGCCTCTACTGCCTGCAGGAGCTTCTTGGGATACGAGAGAATCAGTGTGTGCTGGACCAAGACCTTACCCCACTGAGCAGGGAGAGTCATGCTGCTCAGGGTGATGGTTGTGTTTTGGTCATTTTCAATTAACCTGGGCTTGGGATTCTTTATGCTTTTTGGGATAATTTCTCCCCCTCAAGAATTAACACTTCCACGTTGTTAACACTTTCCCTGATATACCGTCTGGCCTGCCCCTTTGTTCCCTTCTAGTTTTAGCACAGTCTAAGGTAAACAGTGTTTTTTTGTTTTTTGTTTTTTTAATCAATGAATATTCTACTGTCTTGTAATTTGGAAAATAATTCGTACTCCTCATTTTCACTGTCTCTGTTCAGTGCTGGGAAAATCAAAGTGTGGTTGGTTTTTAATTCTGAGCTCTTCAGTTAAGTACCAGGTAGATAAGCGAGAGTTTGATTAGGTGTGCATTCTAATTAAAGAAACACGAATGATAATTTTTCATTTGGACTACTGTAGGAAGTTATTCTGAAGTATAAAGATAGATATTGGTGGTTTCCTATTGGCAGCATCATTTATAACTTGGTTTTGAAGAATTTCTCATTCATAAGAAAGTTTCTGTTGCTGGCTTGTTTCTATTTTTTTGATTGAAAATTGAATTTTTCTCCAGTCAGAGAATGTGTATGCATTTTAGGAGGGCAGAGATCTGGGGAGAATCTGTCTACATTTTAGGAGGGCAGAGATTTTTCTGTAGCTCCAGGTACTCAGTAAGTGTTGGTGAAATTGAATGGTCTCTCTTCATTGTTAAATTTATATTCAGTTACAGTCCTTTCTTCCTGATGCCAGTGGAAAGTTGTTCTTGGAGGAGGCACTCGGATCAGTGCAATGATTTGAATGTGTCTCGTTGATAAAGGGAACTTGATTGAGTGGTAAAGATGTCAACTTAGATATTTTCTAATAAGTGAAGGTGTGGGGACACCTGGACCCTCCATAATCATTTATTGTAAACTACGTCAATGATGATCCACATGAATTAAGTTTGACCAAGAAATACAGGTGCTTCGCCTCTTTGGCTCCATCTGTATTTCTGATAATAATTTTTACTCAATTGGATGTTATTGCTCTTTTTTTTTTTGAGACAGAGTCTCGCTCTGTCGCCCAGGCTGGAGTGCAGTGGCACTATCTTGGCTCACTGCAAGCTCCGCCTCCTGGGTTTACGCCATTCTCCTGCCTCAGCCTCCTGAGTAGCTGGGACTACAGGCGCCTGCCACCTCGCCTGGCTAGTTTTTCGTATTTTTTTAGTAGAGACGGGGTTTCACCATGTTAGCCAGGATGGTTTCGATCTCCTGACCTCGTGATCCGCCCGTCTCGGCCTCCCAAAGTGCTGGGATTACAGGCTTGAGCCACCGCGCCCGGCCTGATGTTATTACTCTTTAGCATGGACAGTCAGGATTATGTCTCAGGCCTGGATCAGCAAATTAGATGTTTTGAACCCCTTTTTAAAGAGTCTCTAATGACATAGATAATTTTTTTTATGATTTTCTGTAAAATGGAATTGCCTGATAGAGCCGTCTCATTTCTTGGTGGCATTTTATCTGATACTGCAAAGAGACTGAGGTGGCAAATTTCTCAGTAGAAATACCAGCATCATTACCATCCTCATAAGCACTAAATTTGCATTGGCTGTTTCTCCAATAGAAGACATCTTCTCAGATGGAAGTACAAGGGTCCATGCAATTATTTTTATGCATCTACCTGATAAAACAAGTTGTTTGAATGGTGGAGAAGAATATCTCGATATCAATTTAGATATTCACTAACAATGGAAAGAGAATGTATTCTCTAATATTATTTTCTTCATAACTCCAGATTATAAGAAGATATTTGTTAATTCTTATTTCATATATTACATAATAACTATGCATATGTATAATAATTATAATATGTCTATAATATATGTGTTATAATTATTGTGGAAGTTTTAGGTCAGATTTGTGATATGCAGTGTTATCATTATAAATTTATATAATCTCTACATATAATCCCAGCTCAGTAACCTCCTAATACTGCAGCCATAGGCAAGTTCTTTAGTATCACTTAATGTCAATGTCATCCCCTATAAAGTATGCATAGTAATACTAGCCTCATTGGATTTATGTGATGCTTATGTGCATATTAGTGCATATATAAAATGGGAATTGTAGGGAAGCTGGCCTCATTGTGTTACTGTGTGTTATTAATATTACTCTTCTTTGTAGAGTTTGTTTCAAAATCCCAGTGTTGGCCCCTGCGAGTGCTTTCCTAGGGCCATGGCATGCTTCTTGGATAACTCCTGATTGCTTTGGCTGTCTGGGCCCCACACTGACCAGCTCAGAGCAGGCGGCTACTGGTCCGTCAGGGGACTGCTCTGCTTGGGTCCAGCTTGGAGCAAATGTAAGAAAGGTCATCATGGATTGGGGTAGAGGGGACTTTTGTCACTTAGCTTCTGTCACTTTTGCCTGTTGCTTTAGATTGAATAAAATGAAATATGGTGTGTCTGTGGTAAAACTGGGTTTTCTACCATGAATGAATGATTAGAAAGGAGGAACTGAAATAAGTTCTTCATTGGTTTGAGCTCACAGTGGGAACTTCTGTTGTGTGCAGCTTTCATTTCAGACCAGCACCTCCCCCACTTGCTTTGGAGAACTGCTCCTCACTCCTTTGTGGGGATGACTTGTCCACATAGGGAGCCACCTGCTCCCTGGCTAAATGATAGGTGGGTGAGCCAGACCTGGCCAGTGCACTGCTGCATTCACTTCTGCATGTGATCCACACTAGCTCCACACATCCTCTCCTGGGATTATTCCCCATGGATGGAGGAAAGGTAGCCCTAACTTTTTGAGTGGTTAAAACAGAAGAATTTGGCCTTCTTGCTTGGGTCAGAGAGCATGATGCCAAGAAGAGAGACTAAATTATGTTTTAGCGAAGTGGAATTCTTGAGATCTCTGGCACAGCCTTATTTCCTGCAGGTGACCAATGGAAATGGCCAAAAGTATATTCTGTTTATATTATAGTGGGAAAGCAGCTGTTAACTGTACAGTATAGTAGTTAAGAGTCCAGACCAGGTGCAGTGGCTCACGCCTGTAAACCCAGCACTTTGTGAGGCCGAGACGGGTGGATCATTTGAGGTCAGGAGTTCGAGACCAACCTGGCCAACATGGTGAAACCCTGTCTCTACTGAAAATACAAACAATTAGCCAGGCGTGGTGGCAGGTGCCTGTAATCCCAGCTACTCGGGAGGCTGGGGCAGAAGAGTTCGTTAAACCTGGGAGGCGGAGGTTGCAGGGAGCCGAGATTGCGCCACTGCACTCCAGCCGGGACAATAGAGTGAAACTCCTTCTCAGAAACAAAACAAAAAATGAAAAGAGTCCGGCTGGTTACGCTGTATGACCAGAGGAGAGTTAAATAACATCTCTGTGCTTCTATTTATTCAGTTGGGAGTAGTAGTACTACCCACTTCATAGGTTTGTTGTGAGAATTAAATGAATTAATATTTGTAGGGCACCTCCCGACATGCATCTATACCCACATATATATGTATATATAAACACATACATACAAATATTCATAGAAATCATGTAGTTATTTATATATCTATTTGTAGGCATTATATATAGAGATATATTAATTTTGGATTTTTTTTTAAAAAGGTTTTTAGGCCAGGTGCGGAGGCTCACACATGTAATCCCACCACTGTGGGAGGCCAAGGCGGGCAGATCATGAGGTCAGGAGATCGAGACCATCCTGGCTAACATGGTGAAACCCTGTCTCTACTAAAAATACAAAAAAATTAGCCGGGCGCGGTGGCGGGCGCCTGTAGTCTCAGCTTCTCGGGAGGCTGAGGCAGGAGAATGGCATGAACCTGGGAGGCGGAGCTTGCAGTGAGCCGAGATTGTGCCACTGCACTCCAGCCTGGGTGACAGAGCAAGACTCTGTCTCAAAAAAAAAAAATAAATAATATTAAGTTTTTAAAACAAGTAGGAAGGACATGATCTTGGACAGTTCTCAAAAACAAGTGTATACCAATAGATGTTAATTTTTTTTTAAACAGAATTTTACTCTTATTGTGCAGGCTGGAGTATAGTGGTGCAATCTTGGTTCACCACAACCTCCATCTCTAGGGTTCAAGCGATTCTCCTGCCTCAGCCTCCCAAGTAGCTGGGATTACAGGCATGTGCCACCATGCCTGGCTAATTTTGTATTTTTAGTAGAGACGGGGCTTCTCCATGTTGGTCAGGCTGGTCTCGAACTCCTGACATCAGGTGATCCACCCGCTTTGGCTTCTCAAAGGGCTGGGATTATAGGCGTTAGCCACCGTGCCAGACCAATAGATAGTAAAATTTTTAAGTTGGGTATATTTTAAAACTTCAAATGAGGAAAAACTACATTTTATTTTTCAACGAGATTGTACATAAATTTTTTATATCAGATTTATAGTATTAATGTTTCTAATTTGGAGTGTTGGTTTATTGTGTCAATTGACAGAAGTCCAGTTTAAGCTAGTTTGAAGAAGAAAAGAAATATAGGAAGACTTGGGGAAACAAAAGAATTGGAAGGGGCCCACTCTTGAAAAGCTTCTATTCAGAAACCATTATGGATGATTTGAGTAGCCACCATGTCTAGCATCATTTGATGTTCCATAATGCTGTCCTACCAATCTGTGAAATCTGGAAATCACTGTTTTCAGGGACTTTGTGGCCCTTGTGTGATGCTTACTGCATATATGTCTGTTCTAATGGAAGCTTTGAATGGGAATTCCTCATTTTGTATATCCCCGTTGGCTAAACTTGTGAAGCCTTTGATACTAGGTCCTTGAATTACTTTCATTGCTAAAATATTTTTTTATATAATCTCTACATGTAATCCCACCTAGGTCACTTTTAACTAGTATTGCAGCCATGTGCAAAAATAAAAAATTTTAGCAGTGAAAGTAATACTATTTTCCGTTTATTCACTTATTCGTCAAATATTTCTTGAGTACCTATTATATGCCAGGCACTTTTCTACCTAGCAGTAAGCTGCGTTGTAGTACAATTAAAAACTTGTCTGTTATTTTGTATCTGTTGCTTTGCTTTATCATTTTTCACTGTTTAAGATTTGCCCTCAACCAGAATGGCTTCTGAGAGCTACTTTATTCATTTTTTTCAACTCCTTAAATGTAGACATTGGTCAAAAACATTCAGTGTGTGCTCTGAAGGCTTTCAACTCTCATGAAATTTTATGGCACGAAGACTAATGCCTGCACTTGTATACTTTTAACTGAGTAGACAAAGATGAAATTTCTGCAGGCTCTAAGAGATACTCTATTGAGATGCTTTATATGACAAATAACATTTTTCATTTAGATCACAATTTATTCTACAGATACACATTGACTTTATTATTATGAGTATTGTGGAACTTTAAAAATAGATTTGGAGGCCAGGCTTAGTGGCTCACACCTGTAATCCCAGCACTTTGGGAGGCCGAGACAGGCAGATCACTTGAGGTCAGGAGCTTGAGACCAACCTGGCCAACATGGTGAAACCCCATCTCTACTAAAAATACAAAAAAAAAAAATTTAGCCAAGCATGGTGGCGGGCGCCTGTAATCCCAGCTACTCAGGAGGCTGAGGCGTAAGAATCACTTCAACCAGGAAGGTGGAGGTTGCAGTGAGCTGAGAAGGCACCACTCCACTGCACTCTAGCCTGGGCAACAGAGTGACAGAGTGAGACTCCAGCTCCAAAAAAGAAAAAAAAAAAGAAAAAAATTTGGCATTGGAAGAAAATACATGTCTCTGTTTAAAGATAACCCTTTTGCTTGTTGTAAACATCGTTTTGAAGTGTGTTGATAGTTTTTAATTGTATCATTGCTACAAGTTAAAATTTTAGCTAAGTTATAATTAAGGTTTTTATTATGGCAAATGTCGAGATTATCAATATTTTATGACTAAGTTAATTTCAATAATATTTCAGGTGACCACTGAATTAGTCATTTTACATTTATTCACTTATTCATCAAATATTTCTCAAATACCTATTGTATGCCAGGGCACTTTTCTACCTAGCAGTGAGCAAAAATTCCAGAAAATCCCTGCCCTTGTAGAAATTATATTCTAGTGGGATCTTTTGTTATCTCTAAGCCTGTAACGTCTGTGTTAGGTAGATATTGTCTCCTTGGTTTATAGAGGAGGGAACTAAAGCTTGAGGAGTTAAATGATTTGTCCAACAACATATGGAGAGTAAATGCAGGTTGGAATTTGAACCTGAGACTGTCTTATTCCAAAGCCATTTTGTCATTACAAATTCTGTACTCATTCTAAATTTCAAGCGTTTCTTATGATATCCTCACTCTTTAGCCAGCCATGCTTATCATGGTCCTGTTTCTTTAATAAATGATTGAGTGTCAGTGACACACATGACCCTGACAAATTCCTGGCATTTAGTACTAAGCTAGATAATGTTGGGGGTTAACTAGACGAGCTGAATGTTAGGCTACTGTAGACCTGAACTGTAATCTTCAAGTGCCCATTACTAGGCATGCGCCATTCACCCAGGAAAAACTGAAGTGAATCCTAGATAGGATCCTTTTTTGTGTGTGCTCAGGTGAGTGCCTTAATGATGTATATTCAGAGTTAGCTAACAATCTAGATAAAATGCTTACAAAGCAAATCGTTGCCATGTAGTTTCTATAGCAGACTAGTTAGAGAAAATGCTTCTGTTTGAATAATAAAATGGGACTGTGGCGTACAGATGGTTCTCTGTGTACAGTTAAAATCCTGAAACATTTAGGAACCATTTTATGCATTGTTTTTACCAGGGACAAGGGTTTAAGTTAATATTGATAATTATTCATAATATTTTATCTTCTGCCTCAGGAGTAGTGTGTGGGTTATGGAGCACATCTCTTTCTGCATTTGCTTTTTATGCCACCTATTATTAAGTTTATGTTTTGGCAAATATTTACTCAGAAGACAAATTATGCATTCTTAAAGGTTTCTTATATTAAAACAGAAAGGCCCTTTGGAAGTTATCTTATTCAGTGCTTCCATTTACAAGTAATAAAATGGAAGTTCAGGGTGACCAGAGGCCTGCCCAAGGCCACAGGCCTTGCGGGTGGGAGTTGAGGCCTCCCCGGCACTGCCTCTGTTCTGCTGATTTAATGATCCCCTCATGACAGCAGGAGTTTATGACATGTTTTAATTTTTTTGTGGTGGCCCCTTTGTATGTTGTGTTTTCATTGTCTGCCTTTTGTAAGTCCTGAATAGAAGCCCTAGCCTCATCCTGTTCCTTTTTGGGTTTTTTTTTTTTTTTTACTTTGGGATGTAGGGGAGGCAAGCATGGGGATACAACTTGGAAGGAAAAAGACCAAAATTAATTAGTGCAGCATTTTCTATTTGCGTTCTCCCAAATAATAGATTGTTACTAAGAGTGTTACTCTGTGTAACATAGGGAAAAGCTGGTTCAACGTTTTGCTACTTGCTTTATTATTAGATCGTCATATGGAAAATATATTATTATACTTTGGCATTTTCTAGCCAGAACATTTTAAATCACAGGGGAGGTGCTTAACTACCCTAGCTCTGGCCCCTTCTCTAAAATGAGGCAGGCAGCTTGATTGTCTCTTCTAGATTAATACTCTATGACTCAGAAACGTGTCCAACTTATACAGCTCAGAAATAAATCTGGTGACCTAGTTTATTTGGCCTTGATTATTTTCTCCTTGATTTGAAGCATATTTCTTTTGGGGGCATCTCTCATTTGACATCTTTGAAACTTGAAATTGTTGTCGATTACTGTATATTGCTTTTATGATGAAGTCCCTGGAAATGTAGCAGAGAACCATGGATAAGCTCCTTGGGTTGCCTCAGAAAGCAAAACAGTTCCATTCCTGAGAATCAGTTGCTGCTTTAATGCCTGCAGACATTTTAGGTTTGAGTTGTCCTAGCCAACATTTGTACAGTGCTATGCAGATAAGGATATTCGTCATTCTAGTGATTTCCTTGAAAACGGAACAGTGTAAATCCGTGGGATAACTACTGGAGGAAAAGTTATCAGTAACTACTCAGCTAAATCTGCAAATGTAGGAAAAAGAAGCATATCCTTTCTAAGGAGAAACAAAGACCGTCCTGCGCGCTGCTGGGTGGATCAGTGATTGTGTGGCGGTTGAAAGCAAGGTTTGTCCCCGTCCCCTCTGGCAGAGGCTCTGTAGTCATTCGGTGAGGAAATGCCGGAATAAGCATCCCTCCACATGTAGCTCTGCAGAGCCTCTTAGGGACTCCTGGGTTGGGGAACACAGCTGACGGATTTGCATCTTCTTTTGAAAAAGGAGTTCAGCAGTTTGAAAGGAACCAACTTCCGCTTCTAAACGCATCTTTGGCACTTGAGTGGTTATGGTGGAGTGATTCTTGGGTCTTGGTGAAAACTGAGTGACTGTTTTCTCTGAGAATTTTGGACAAGGAGAAAAATAGGCATCTGGATAGACTGGGGAGTAACTGAGGTCCAGGATGTGTAGAGGGACAGCACTGAAGAGCAAGGACTATAGTCGCGGTGGGTTTCCCATACTCTCCTGTAAGATTAGCGGTTTGACAGCCTTCCTGAGCACACGCAGGGGCGTCTCCTCTGTATGCACGAAGAGGGACACATGCGGTACCCGGCAGCAAGGACGGTTTTTGCTAGAAGTGTGATGCACGCCTTCACAAAAAACAGCTATTGAAGATTTGTTGTTGTTTCACTCGTTGCTTTCTTCTGAAAGCTTTGGCTGAGTCATTTTCTCTGCAGTTTTTCTCTTATCGGTCCTATAATTTCAGCATTATAATTCACCCTGGGATGTCACTTGCCACACAATCTGAGCTGACGTCTTTGCCGAGCAGATTGCCTGTTAATTTGCCAAACAGACAGATTCAGACACTTTTTAGCGAGCTCCTGCTTACTCCTGTTACATTTGAGAGATTTGCGTCCAAAGAGAAAGCCCAAATCTTTTAATTTGCATACTTCTTTTTATCTGCAAATACTTGTCCGTGTAAAAGGATGGTCACTGCAATCCCATTTGTGAGCAGCGAGAGTCTGGGAGCCCTATGTGCCTGTCAGGAGAGGACTGACCTCATCAATCTCTACATCCCACGGTGGACACCCAGTCCTGTGCTGAATACAAGGAGGTCATTTTAGCCGTCTAGTAAACTGTTAAGAAATAGTATAAAATACATTGTTCATTCATTTGTTTATACAACAAAGACTTTCTGATTGCCTGTAGTTAAGTCCCAGGCGTTCTTCTAGGACTGAAGGTGGAAGAGAAGCAAGCAGATACAAACCCTTGTTGTCCTGGAGCCTCTATTGTAGAGGTGAGAAACAGAAAATAATCAAGACACGAATACAGCACAGGGGAGATCGGACAGGAGCTATGGGGCAGAATGAAGCGGGGCAAGGACCAGGAAGGGTGAGGGGATTTTAGGGAGTAGTTAGGGCAGGCTTTGAAGAGAGGTACATTTGAACACTGTCCTGAAGGGCGTGTGAGAGAGTGTGCACGGGGTGGGGGGTGGGTGGTGGTCTGAGGAAGAACATTCCAGTGTGAGGCTCTAGGGTGAGAGTGGAAGGGAAGCCAGTGTATTTGGAGCAGAGAGAGGGAGGGCTGGAGGCGGCGAGGATCCAGAAGGATTGGGGCCACGGTTGGCAGGGCCCTGTGGGGCCTGAGGGGCCCTGATGTGTGCATCCCCTGACCTGACCTTAAATTAAGAGAGGAGCTCTATAGGATGAGTAAGTAATAACTAGACCCTGTGGGAATGGAGAGAGGAGACAGAGCAGGAAGACCCCTTAAGGGCCCATTACGTCATCTAGCTAAGAGATGCTGGTGACAGTATCTGGAGCCAGGACACCAGTGAAGCTCTTCAGATACTGAGTGCAGGTATGAAAGAGTTCCAAGAACCAACCCCTGCGGTCCTCCAGTGTCCACAGACCAGAGTGGTGGTCAGTGGGGTAGGAAGAAAGCCAGGAGCTGGTGCTGGAGTCCTAAGGGAGAAAAGCATCTGGTGGCGGCGGGGAGGGAGGGATGACCCGGCCACATGCTGCTGATGGGAAAACGTCAAGTGGAACTCTGTGGATGCTTCTTGGCCAGGTGCAGAGGCTCACGCCTGTAATCCCAGCACTTTGGGAGGTCGAGGGGGGAAGATTGCTTGAGGTCAGGAGTTCAAGACCAGCCTGGCCCACATGGTGAAACCCTGTCTCTACTATAAATAGAAAAATGTTAGCTGGGTGTGCTGGTGCGTGCCTGTAGTCCCAGCTACTCAAAAAGCTGAGGTGGAGGATCGCTTGAACCTAGAAGGCAGAGGTTGCCGTGAGCCGAGATCATGCCACTGCATTCCAGCCTTGGTAACAGATTGAGGCTCCATCTCAAAAAGAAAAAAAATAAAAATAAACTTCCTTTTTATTTCTTTTTTTAAGGGTAGGGGCAGAAAACATGACATTGTTTCTTCTGTGGAGGTGTCTTGGGGCAGGCTCCAGAAAGGTAAATGGGAAACCTTTTCAATCTATCAATCAATCTAACAGTCCTTTAATAGGACCCTTCTGATCCCTCACCCTGTCACTCTCTCAGAGTTGTAGTTGCTGCATTCTCTGATTTGTTCGTTCATCCACTGACACATATTGAGTGCCTCCTATGTGCCAGAGACTGCTTGAAACGTTTGGTGATAGAGCCATGAACAGAACCAACAAGATGATGTTGTTCTGTGCTCAGAGCAGCACCCAGCCCTCCTCCCCCACAGCTAATCCCTGCTGGGTTTAAGAAGAACATTCACATGCATCTGTGAGACTCGCCTAAGATATTGTTGACATGCATTCTGGCTTCAGACTTCATAGACAATCTTTGAAGCTTAACTATGATTTATAATACAATTTCTGTGGAGAATGGAATTTTTGGCACTCAACAACCATTTTACAAGTAATGTGTTGGAATATAATTAACTGGTAAATTGAGGCCTTTCCATACTCTGGTTTTAACTGTTCTGATCAGCAGATTTTGTGTGCAGTTATCAACTGTTAGTTATCTCTGCTAATAGAAATATATAGTGGGCTAAATGTGTATATTTTAACTGCTGGGTTGAAAAAGCCAAGTCTGTGTGGTTCATTATTTTGCTTAGGCTAATCCTGCAATGAATTTACATTCCCTGAATTCATACCAGCTGATATCCACGACAGTCATATAGCTGTGGCTGTGGAAAAAGGAACTGCTGGAAGTTCACAGTGTTTAACATTTTGGCCTTCAGGGGACATGGTCGTGTTAGAAACATTGTCCATTAAAGATGGTTTTAAAGCCCCTGTTTGTACTGGAAGGAACAGACTTCAGCTTACTGGGAAATTCACTTGGAGAACAACTGATCATGTCAGGAACCAGTATGGGTATACTACTCTCTCCTTACGTGTTTGGTTTCTGGGTTGAGAAATTCTCTCACTGGGAGATAGCACATAAGGAGAACAAGAATCCCTATAATCGAGATAAATAACAAGCATCCTCTTGCTTTTGTCTAAGCTGGGCATTTAAAAATCCTGCCAAGTAGACGAGCCCTTGGAAAGTTCCTAGTAATGGCCAGGTGTCAGCCACCCAGGAGGAGCACATCCGTAGGAGAAATGAGGTGCGAGTTTTGGGAGTGTCGGCCGCTGGACTTGGGGCTCTGGGTGTGGTGCTTCGGTCAAGGGCGTCTGCGGCACCTGGGCTTTTGTTGGTAAAAATATCTTCCTACCCTAAGAACTCCACATCAGCGATCAGCTCTTAGCATGTCTAACTTTCTATGGGCACTTGCATTTGGTTCATTATATTAGCTTTTGTAGTCGGGGAAACGATGATTTCCTGAAGTTGAGGAGGATCTGTGTGCACAGGCTTCCCTCTCCCATTGCAGCAGGTCCTTCTCTATTGAGAAAAACCTGTTTCTATGCATTTGCTTCCTGTGAACACCTAGGCTGGAATGAGAGGGGTGGTGAGTCGTGCTCTGTATTTTGCAAATGTTTTCATTTTCTAAAAATCAGACTTCATTTTGTTTTAAAGGGTTACTCCAACGTAAAGCTTGCTGCTTCCTCTTCTTTTTTGACTTACAACCATGTTTCACTTTCATGCTCTCTTTTCTGGCATTGTTGACCTTAAGGATTTTGAAACAGGAGGGGGAGATGTTTGCCTGTTCTTTCTTACTTCCTTCTTGCTGTGCTATTTCAGTTCATCCTGGTGATGGTGCCTGGGAAGGAGAATTATGTAAAAGACCAAGAGAGTTGTTGTAACTGGTTCAATACTGATGTTCTCTGCAATTCTGAATCAGGAAGTTTCTAGTATTGCTTTCTACTTCCCTGTTTTTCTATGCTTAGACTCAATTCCTTTCCCATATGACTGATACAGAGTTCATTTCAAAGCATACCTTACTTGTGGAACAGAATTGTTCATAGCAAATGGTTGAAGAATTCGTATTTGCTATCCAAGCTGAATACCAAACAATGTTATTCCAGCAATACCATCTTGAAGAAGACTTTTTAGGGAATGCTACAAAGCAGAAAGCTCTCTAGCACCCTGCAGTGTAGATGGTGGCAGCTGGAGAGTCTAATTATAGACTGGGAAGCCCCTTAGGAATTACAGAAAGCGTTAGGAAAGGCTTGCAGTAAGTGACAGCTGTTTGGTGTGGGCACCGAGGAGCCAAAGTGCATATAGAATAAAAATAAAATGTCCTCTCCAGCATATGTTGGTTTTAGACACTTGTGAAAATCACCCTACTTACTATTGGTAATAATAGATAGATGGCCAGTCACCAAACAGTGTTGGCTCAAAAAGCTCTGCAAGGGAGAACACACATTTATTTCATAGGTCAGAATTGTGTTTTAAAAATATTTGACTCTTCATTGTATGTTTATTTAAAGATAGCTTGAGAAATAAACATTATATACCTGTAATTTGGAATAAGAGAATATTATGGGTGCAGCTGTACCCTGTCAGCACTAATGGATTCTAGGGCCAAGGAAATCCCACCTTCTTGTCAGAAACATATGGAGTGAGAAACATTCCATCTATTTTTTTTTAAACCTCCAGCATCTAAGTAATACCAAGGAAGCGATAATGATTCCTCTAAGTGAATACGTTTCTGAGACTTAGCATTTTTCATAAGAGGTTCATTTGAAAATATATTGTTTCTCTATAACTTTCATTAATGTTTTTACATTTCTTGATAAAAATAAAGCAGATACATACAGTAATAGTATCCAGTGCACAGAAAGTGGTGTTTGTGGACTTGTCTTGTAAAAAGGAGAAAACTACTTTGGAAATAATTATTTGCTGGTGGATTATAATATTTATGTATAAATAGAGGAAGAAAGTGTATTCCAAGAGCAATCCAGTCATATAACCTGTATTTTTACCTCTTATGCAATGTGATGTCTTATTTTGGTTATGGTTTTAAACTACATATAAAATGTTGAAGCACATTTTATGCCATTTGTGATTGGCATCACATATACAAACATATATGAACTTAACGTTTTGTGTTGCTTTATCCTGTGAAGGGAGGATGAACTTTGCACTATAATCAGTGGTGAGGACTATATTATATTAACAGCTGCTCTAGTGTTCTGTTTCAATTAAGTTAGGACAGGAAGGAGGAAGAAGTGTTTCATACTGAAATAATCACTGCATAAGGGCTGATGTCAGCTATGTTGCTGTTTAGAGTTATAATTTAATACACAAGACATACTGGGGAAAATACTTATTTTCTTCCACTTTTGTAACGTTATAATTATGCTTTGGCCTCTGTAGTAACATGACCAAAGTCATTGTTAGTTTTTTAATTGACATGGACTTCAAGTTTTAGAATGCAACTTTAGCTTTGCTATGTCGTATTTTATCATCAGATTTCTGGTAGTACATACATTAAAATTATCTTGATTTTCTGTCCTGGATAAGCGATAATGACTCTAAGAGACAATATTCTATATATCCTGGGTTTCGTAATCTTAAATATAAATGGGGGCTAATGTCTGAGTACTTAAGATGTGCCAGATACTGTATAAATTATGTGAATTTTCTTACTAAAACCTCATAAGCTGGTGAGAAAGGAATGTTAACTATCCCCATTTTGCTGATATGATTAATATCACACTTACTAAGCCAAGGCTCAGAGGAGTTAAGTGACTTACCCAAAGTTACACAGCTAATTCATTGTGGAGTCAGTTGAGCCCAAGCAGTGTGACTGTAGGAGATAGGCTCTTACCCTCTAGGTTTTACCGTGTCTCTAGAATAGGCGAAGACCAGTGAACAAGTGTACACAGTTTCCTGGCATAGGCACAGAGGAGATACCCCATGAGTGTGGTAAATGAGAGAAAAGTCTTTCCATTTTCTGCACTGTCACCTTCTCTTTAACCTTGCTATCCTACCCTTTCGTTTTTTTCTGGGCACTTCAAATTTGGCACAAAGTAACTGGCTTTCTCTTTTCTCTGCATACCAGCTCTGTGGTCCTCTCCAACTCAGTTGATTAGGGCAGGTTAGGTTGTGCTGCTGTAGCAACACTCAAATCTCTGAGGCTTCAAAGAGCAATTCACTTCTTGTATGAGCTGTGTGTGCACGGTTTTTTGGCAAGAAGTCTTTTGTCATAGTAATAACGGAGGGACCCAGGCTGATGAGGAAGTGTGATCCTAGTATGTGCCTGGAAAGAGGAGAATCGGAAAAACTTGGGAGAGAGAATGAGAAACTACGGCAGCTGCATTCCCTAACCACAAGGATCAAACATACCATCCACCAGATGCCCAAGCACCCTCAGGCATGCTCATTTCCTCATCCTGCTGTATTCTGTGGATTCTAGTGTCTGCAGAAACTCCTTACTGATGCTTCTTTAGTGGTGGATCCAGCATTTACATATAGGCAGGACTTAGCTAGGTAGGCTGTTGGGAAGTGAGGAACTAGAGGACTTATCCTAAGTCTACGTTTGCAGAGGCAGCCACTTTAAATTTTGACGACGACGACGACGACGATGATGATGATGATTTTAGGGTGCCTTATGGTAGGAACTGGAACTAATGGAGCTAATGGGGAGGGCTGAAGCTCCCCATTCTCCCTGCCTTCCAAAGCTCTTCTTCATTTCTAGGATATTAGAATTATATATAAGCCCTCATCTTCTTTCCGCTGAGTCATCAAAATGCATTCCTCAGTGGTCCTCCTTTATTTGCTTTTGACCTCAGGTCTGTTCCCTAATCCATTCTCCATTCTCTAGCCAGTGCGGTGTGTCTGAAACACCAATCTGACTTAATTGTGCTCACCCTTCAAAGCTTGAACTTGTTCTCCATTGCTCCTAATAGGCATTGATGAGTTCCCTTTGTGGTCAGATTCCTCATGACCTCTTGAGCCTCCTGTCTTACCATCACCAGCACCTACCCAAACAAAGACACTCTCTCTTCGCTTTGCTGTATTCTTTGGATATCAGATTTCACTTTCTCTTGAAAGGAAACCCTGATCTCCCTAGCCAAGGTTCAGTGCCTGTTCTCTATGTCTTGTAGCATCCAGGACTTTGCAGTGGCGTTTCTCAGCTGTCTTGGAACTGTTTACTTGGGTGTGTTTTCTCTCAACTCTAAGGTGTTTGAGGATGGGAATTTACATCCATGTCTTTTTTGTCCGTCATTATGTTCCCAGCATTAGCATACTGTGTGTGTTCGGTACAGGAACAGGCAGCTGGGTGTCTAGTCCAATCTAATTGTTGTCTCATTCTTCTTCCAAATCCATACCTATTTGCTTGCATTGCTGAATTTGACCAGAAAGAAAATTCTAATGCTACCTGATCTCCTTGTCTTATTGAAAGTATTTTGAAGTCGCTATTGTCAAATATTACTTTACTCTGGAAGCCTTTTGAAACTGTGAATCTGTACCAGCTTAATTTTTGTGCATTTTTAATCTCTGTCCAGGTGGTTCTCTGATTTTTGTTTTCATTGCTGTCTCTGGCACGCATCTCTGTTCTGTATGCATCTGGAAGGTTGCAGTATTGATGAACTAAGAACCGGGGGTCACCTCTTTGAAAATTACTCTTAAATTAACATTTTCTATGGTAAATGTAAAAAATAAGAGACCCTAAAAAGCTTCAGTTCGGTATTATGAAATATGGATTCAATATTTCACCAAAAATCGTCTTGATTTTGTTAGACTCATTATGGAAAAAACCAATCTGGGCCAAAGAAGGGAGAACCCAAGTTTTGATCCTTTGCCCGTAAGGGAAAGTTGGGTCTACATACAAAAAAAAAAAAAAAAAAAACCACAAAACTCCACAGCTATTAAAGAAAGGGTGAGACTTAGGCCCTTTAACCATTTCTGCTTGCTGCTTCAAGTCAGTTTTTCAAGGGAGATATTGGAGAGAAGTCGTATTAATTCACTTAAATTTCATATAGTTTGTTTTGTCCTCCACTCCTGGTGCTGAAAGTCGTCAGGCAGATCAAACTCACCAGAAGTTCAGTGCAGGCAGGAAGAAGTGGGAGGCCTGTGGATGATAATCTGTCATCTGCGTCTGGTTAATTGGGAATGAAGGTCTTTGGTCAAACAAATGACTGTTCTTTGCACTTTCACTGCATAACAGGTATTCCAGAGTTTCTGGAATGCCCACTGGTTGAGGAGCTCAGTTATTTCCCACTTGAATAAAGGGACAGTACACAGGTACTGTCTAATTATTTCAGAGTTTCCCCTTTTGTTTTTTTAACTGATTGCCTACAACAAATTTTTATTCCTCTTTTATTCCTCTCCTAAATAAGTAGGCAGATAGAGCTGGCTTTTAAGGTAAAAAACATTGATGTAGATTTAATAATTTTACCAGATAAAATTTGAGAGTGATGGGGTATACTTTAAAATAAAACAACTAGATTATTCATTGAATATATATGGAAGAAATATGTGAACTATGTGCTAGGCATTAGGATAGAAAGCTAAAAACTGTTGCTCTCTGCTGAGGAAGAGCCCACGGTCAGGCTGGGCAGGGGCTACACAGTGCTGCAGACGTCCCAAGAATGCGGCACAGGATAATGTAGACGACTGGCATAGCATTGATAGTCCAGAAATAAAGCCACACATTGTGTTCCCCATACATACCCCACTGGCCTTCACTACTGAAGGTTTGCTCTGATTTTTCAGATTGTGCATTCAGGATGCTAAGTGATTTTGAAAACATTACCCAGCCCTCCCTGTCAGTCTCCTACATGTTTATTTTTTCACCTCAGCTGAGATCATAGGGCTATTAGGTAAATGTTATGTGGTTCCACCTACCATACTCCAGCCAAGACTGGGGATCTACAGCTGCCTAGGGATGCGGCTAGGTTTTAGGTACGGGATGATGCTATACTTGGGTCCTTAGGGAAGAAAGTTGGGACTTTCTGGCCCACTCATCATGCAGACTTCCCATTACTAATGTAGTCATGGGCCTGTTAGCAGACCAGAACTCCTTCAGATGCAGATGTTCCCTGGGTCATTGATACTAGTTTAGTAACGAAATTACAGTACCTACAAAGTCATATCCCATTAACATCTTTCTTCAGATGAAAAGCTCTTTCTCAGAGGTACAAGCCCTCAAGTGTTAAACTGATTCTGCAATACCAGCTTTCCCTGATTTCCATATGAAATTACTGCATCTGTAATATGGGGTCAGTGCGTGTTCTAGGAGTATAGGTTCTTCCCAATCTGGCTGTAATTTGGTGGTTGGTTGTAAATCACTCGTTTGCTTGTGTTTAGCTATTTTAATGATCGTCGTGTGTAACTTGTTCAGTGATAAAGATCAAAAGTAGTAAAATTGCAAACGAGATAACAGAGTCTCCTATTTTCTTATCTTTGGGACCTAGCACATAGCATATGCATGCTACTGTATGATAGATTAAATGAGTGAATGATTATAAAGAAAATTATACACCCAAACAAAGCAGAATGATAGCAAAAACAACATAAACCCTATTGACAGGAATTAAAGTGCTTTGGCAAAAGTAAGCAGAGCAATTTGACTCTGATTTCACCGTTTCTTTGTGTGAAGCCTGTGCCTTTGGTTTGAGCAGATGCAGTTTGCGGCTAGCCGACTTACCTTTTGATCTCCTTCGATTCCTTTTAGATTAGTGTGATTCTAAAGTACCAAACCGTGAAATAGGAAGATTAATGTTTTTACTCTCATTTAAATTTTAAACCTTTTATTCTTCCTACCACGTTTAACTCTATTCTTCCAGGACCTTGCTACCCATAGGCAGCTGCTGACACCTCTGATGAGCTCGTTGGTGTTCACCGGGAATGGACATCTTAGTGTGGTTCTTTAAGATGCAGTTCTCCAACTCAAGAAAATGAATACCCACCTCCGAGGTGGAGAGGGTGTTGTTTGGGCCAGGTGAGGTCCCAAGCCCTCCTCTGCCACGGGGGCTGGCCACCTTGTGTTCTTTGCTTTATTTTCTCTTCTCGGAAATCCTGAAAGGAACTCTCTTCTGTTAAAAACATCTTCTTAAGCAAGAGCAAAACCAGTTTGAATGTTTAGGAACAGTTTCTCAGCGTCATGCCAGTGTCTGGTGATGGAAACTATTGGCTTTGTTACCTTCAAGGGTGTTTTCCCGACTGGCCTCTGCTGCGCTGGTCTTGTAACACTTTCATGAGAGACTGCTCAGCACTCCCAGGCAGATGGCACTGATTAGAAATCCCTGAAGATGGTCTTTGTTCTCACAGTTAAGCAAAGTTTGCTGCCTTTTAAAATGTTTATGTATAATCTGTGCTTAACTGGTCTGGGTGTTGCTACCAGACTTAAATAATGGACACATCACATAGCTGGTACTCTTGTTAGATTATTTTATTATTATTATTATTAATATTATTATTATTTTGAGACAGAGTCTCGCTCTCTTGCCCAGGCTGGAGTGCAGTGGCGCAGTCTTGGCTCACTGCAACCTCTGCCTCCCAGGTTCAAGCGATTCTCCTGCCTCAGCCTCCTGAGTAGCTGGGATTACAGGCGTGTGCCACCATGCCCAGGTAATTTTTTGTATTTTTAGTAGAGACAGGGTTTCGCCACATTGGCCAGGCTGGTCTCGAACTCCTGACCTCGTAATCTACCTGCCTTGGCCTCCAAAAGTACTGGGATTACAGGCGTGAGCCACTGCGCCCGGCCTCTTATTAGATTCTTATACATAAGAAGCAGATACATGGTAATAAGGAATGAGCAAATGTGTTTGGAAAATAGGAAAGGAATACTTTGCAAAAGTTTTGGCATTAAACAGAGATAGTTCAGTGGAAACTATGTCTTCTTTTTGGTTGGTCAGTGTTAATATAGAAATTACACTAATAGTAAATCATTCCCTTTTGTCCCCATCACCAGGGGAAAAACACAGCTTGGAAAGTAAAGATTTTTTTTTGTTGTTGTTTTATCATGTCTTTTAGAAGCTAAATGAAGAAGACGAAGTATTTATAGTATCAGATAAGAAATAGCTCTGGTAATTATTATTTTATACTTGTGGTTCCTTTATACCAAGAAAATTTATTTTCATTGTCTTTCTGGCTAACCAAGGGCATCACTGTCCCCCATAACCTTTGTCTGAATTCCCTTTCCCTTATCCCCCTGCTGAGAAAGTCCTGGGGTAAGATAATTATCTCCCAAGCTCAGATTTTCAGCGGAGTTCGTGTAAGCACGTTACTGGAAATGACAAGTGCACAAAAGTGATAGATGCTACTGTTATTCTTCTGACAGAGTGGCAAGGAGAGAGTTCAACCTGTTCCTTAATTTGGTTTATTCATTATGATTTTATTAGCACTCGTGATCTTAAGGCCTAGAAGGCGCTAAAGGAGAAGGTAATATTTCATAAGTTGTGAGGAACTTGGTCCAAATCATCATTCAGTTTTAACAAGCTGTTCCTTTTCTTTTTTTAATACTGGAATAAATTCTAGCTAGGAGATAGTAACAAAAAGAATAGCTCTACTGGTTTAAAAATAATGATGGCCCATTTATTGAATGCCTCCAATGTGTGTTGTACTATATTAATGCTATGTACTCAACAGTGATAAGATTAGGTATTTTATCTACATTTTTCAACTGAAACAAATTGATCTTTAGAGAGTGTACATAACTTAAATTCACACAGTTGGTAAGGGACACAGCTAAGTCTGAACATAATCTGTTAGATGTCATCACTTTGTAGGAGATTGGTAACTGATACCAACTGGCAACAGTGATTAATGGCATTTATTGATGTCTCAATATCTTAAATAATATGCTTTTGGCTTTTACTGTTAATCTCTTTGAAAAAGACAAGGCTCATATCAAGTTGCTTACTGCTAATTATAAGCTAGGTAGTTTATATTATGCTTCCTGGATATAACATCCGTGTTTTAAATATCAATTGGTTGCTCTGTGTGTCTGTGTGAGTGTGTGGAGTGTGTGTGTGGGGTGTGTGTGTGTGTTAATGTGTTCTCTTTAGTTTTGTTTTTCTTTTGGGACGGTGTCTTGCTCTGTCGCCCAAACTAGAGTGCAGTGGCCGGATCTCAGCTCACTGCAAGCTCCACCTTTTGGGTTCACGCCATTCTCCTGCCTCAGCCTCCCGAGTAGCTGGGACTACAGGCGCCCGCTACCTCGCCCGGCTAGTTTTTTGTATTTTTTAGTAGAGACGGGGTTTCACCAGGTTAGCCAGGATGGTCTCGATCTCCTGACCTTGTGATCCGCCCATCTCGGCCTCCCAAAGCGCTGGGATTACAGGCTTGAGCCACCGCGCCCGGCCTCTCTTTAGTTTTAAGACAAGCAGTAGTCTGCCTATAGCAGAGCCTCATTCATGAGGAAGATAAAATAAGGAACATGAGGGTCAGGATTTAGAGTGGATGGGTCGTTTTTCACGTGCTTTTCTGAATGATAAAGACATGTTTGCCTGTTTCATTTTACATGCACAATTAATAGGTAGTAGGGCTAGAATTCTAGCCCATGTCTGTCTGACATCAGTGACTATGCACTTTTCACTAGGTTAGACTGTCCTTATAAAAAAATGATTCTAATAATTTTAGTAAATTTGTTTATTATGGTGTTATTTTGTCCAAAAATTACCTGTAATACAAAGCACAACTTAAAACTATCTTTTTAAGCATATAGCAGTTGGGTGCCCTCATTCAGCAAACATAATCTAATGAGGACCTGCCAAGTGCCTGACACTTAGGATTTAAGGGCTTGGAATCCCAAAGCTGAGTTCCTACATTCAGCAGATACTCCTTGAGCACCCACTACATGCCACACACTATTCTAGATGTCGGGGATACAATAGAGGGGATATGATAAATAAAAATCCCCCACCTCCTGGGGCTTAGAGCTTCTGATAGGAGGAGACAGTAAAAACCAAAGTCAGCAACTGAAGTAGGTAGTATATTGGACTAGTGATGGGTATTAGGGAGAAAAGGGGCAGGAAAGGAGGACAGAGCCAGGAGGGGTAGACAGGGAAGGCCTCGCTGAGAAGGAGAATCTGAGCAAAGACATGAACACAGTGTCGGTGAGTAAGCCAAGGAAGACATATGTTCCAGGCAGGAATAGCAAATGTAGAGGCCTTGGGTGGGAGGAGTGGTGGGGAGGACGCTGAGAAGGGAACAGAAGTAGATGATGAGGGCGTTGGAGTAGCGCTCTTTCAGGCCAGCGTATCCAGACAGTGGAGCTTACTCTAAGGGAAATGCAGAGTCATTGGAGGATTTCGAGCCGAGACGTAATGTGTTTTTATTTATATTGTAAAAGGATCAACCTGGCTGTTGTGTGAAAAACACAGTGCAGAGAGTGCAGAGGTAGGGAGACCAGTTGGGAGGTACACTGGAGTAACTGGGCAAGCAGTTACTGGATAGTGAGGTGGTAGGCGAAGAGAAGGTGTGATGGCTACTGGTGGAAGT